>NW_027105044.1:9283-55774 GCF_000696795.3 Halyomorpha halys
ATGAAAAAATATATCTCAGGAATCCTTAAAAGTACAGATGTCTGTAAGCAATGAAATTAACGCTAGTTTAATGTATTATAGAGTAGTATATAACATTTATCTTCGTAGGAGAAATACTTTTCATGATATTTGACACAATAAACTCACAAGATGTTGATTTATTTTATTTTATTAATACTATTTTTTTTGTGTGTGTTTTTTAAAAAATTATTTATCCATTCAAGTGTTTCCTGTAACCGTTTTTTTTATTATATTTTCCTTTTAATCTACGTGTTAGTCTTATTCTCGTAAAATGTATTTATTTGTTTGTTCTTGGTAGACTGATCTACTGCTGTGACTATGAATGATGGTCTGATCTCACATTACCGTCTAATATTGAATTTGTTTAGCGGGTCACTGAAGAGGATCTAGGAGGGTGAATTCCGGAGAGCGAATTTGTTGATCGGGTGAATTGAATAATTGTGAAAGGGTGAAATTGGAGGAGCAGAAATGAAAAAGAAAAATAGGAATGAATGAAACATTTGTATTTGTTGTACAGACCGAAATGGATTGTAAAAGGAAACTGTAGGGGTAAAAAAAATTGTTTATTATATCCTATTATTGTATCTCTTTTTTTTCTGATTATACCATGTATGTGTAATTTACATATGTCCGATTACGGATTGATAAGTATGCTGTGTGAGATAGCAACCTAATATATTTAGGCAGCATAGATAAATAAAGTATTTCTCTCTCTCTATTGGAAACTTTTTATTTATGAAAACATATATCTCAGGAATCCTTAGAAGTACAGATGTCTGTTAGCAATGAAATTAAAGCTAGTTTAATTGTACTATAGAGTAGTTTATAACATTTATCTTCGTAGGAGTAGTAGTGTTCATGATATTTGACAAAATAAACTCACAAGATGTTGATTTATAGTTATTGAAAATTTTTTATTTATGAAAAAAATATATCTCGGGAAACCATTAGTCGTAGAGATGTCTGTCAGCAATAAAATTAAAACTAGTTTAATGTACTACTGAGTAGTTAATAATATTTATCTTCGTAAATTTGGTAGTAAGAAAGACTCTTTTTCTAATTGATAAAATAAAAAAATGGTGTTTTTATTTTGAATCTTATAATTAACTAATTACTTTGTTTGTTGCATACTCTTTCTAGATTATTTTTGCTTACTGCTACTTTTTGGTAATTTTATAAATATATTCTCTTTTTGCATTAGTTTAACATTTATTTAGATTAGTTAGATTAGTTTAACATTTATTTATCACTAGAACTTCAGAAAAATACTTTTAAATTATTTAAGGTTGGTAAAAGACTTAATAACTATGGTAAAGTAAAAAAATTAACATTGAAATATTTCGTAGGAACATAGTCCGAGTGGCGGTCAATAAACGTACCAAAATAGTAACGAAAAAAGAAAACTATTAAACCTAATATTTTTCATCTTTGTTTCAACTAGACGGCCCTAACGAAGCCCTTTAAAGTGTGATGAAACGTTGGTTAACAATAAATAGTTTTCTTCTACTATTTTGGTACCATAATTGACCGCCACCTGGACTATGTTCCTACGAAATATTTCAATGTTAATTTTTTTACTTTACCATACTTAATAAGTCTTTTACCAGCCTTAAATAATTCAAAAGTATTTTTCTGAAGTTCTAGTGATGTTGGGTCGAATATATATTTCCTTCTATGAATTGAAGTACCTAAGTCATCATAATAAAAAGCATAATTAAATTGGCATCTTCATTGCGATTCTGCGATAGGTGGAATTTTTATTTTTTAGTTCAGTATTGGCTTATTATTGGATATATACTGAGTAAATAATTCAGATCCAAATACCGATCCATCCTGATACATATTGAAGGCTCATTAAACGTTCTCATTAAAGGATTGACAACGTGATAAGGAAATAATGGATAGATTGGAAAACCTTTACCAGTTGGGCAATTATAAATGAATATACATATAATATTAATTCTAAGTGGAGTTTTACATGAATAAGGACTACTTTATTTGTAAGTATCGTTTTACTAATAAACTTCATAATACAGTAATGTCAGTTCAGTTCCAAGTCGTAACAACCAGGGATAGAGAGCGCTGAGATGGAATAAACAAGGACAGTTTTATTCTTTGATTACATACCGTTTTAGACTTATTGAAGTAAAAACCTTTCGATTTTGTTCAGTACACTCCTATCTAAATTAAGTTGTTATCGGAGATGATATTTTCTCAATAGCTAACCCGAATTTTCAGTCGGAAAAAAATTTTTACCTTATCTATACAACAGGTATAGTAAACATTGAAAAAATAGTTATTGAATTATTCCAGTTCACAACAACACTAGAGGTTCATTTTATTTATGAAAAAACTAATATTTTCGCCCATTTTTATTCAATACTTTATATGTTACTGCCCAGCGCATGATAAAAAATATTAACACCATTTATAAAAAGAATCCTTTAAATAGGAGTAAATTATATTGGAAGAAGATTGTTGACCGTATAAAGTGACTTGTAGGGAGATAGTTCGGGTGGCAGTCAATCAAGGTATCAAAAGTAAAAGAAAACTGTTTATTGTTAACTAAAATAACTATTGTTCAGTACATTTAAATTGAGATGTTTTTGGAGAAGGCATCATTTTCTCAACAGCTAACAAGCATTTTCAGTCCGAAAATAAATTTTTACCGAATACAACAAAAACTTTGGTTAACAATAAATAGCTTTATGTTACTATTTTAATACCTTTATTCACCGCCTCCAGGACTATCTTCTTACAAATAATAATTTATAGTTATTCATACACTATTTATTTTCAAATATAAATAGCAGCATTTTGCGAATTTATTTTGACAAATATGAAACCTACTCTTCCAAGGAACATTATCATCATAAACTACTTCATGATACATTTCACAAACTTCATATTGAACCATAAAAGAACTCTTTACGTTCGATATTTTTTTTTCAAACACCAATATTTGTTTCCAAACAACGAAGAACAAAATTAAATACAATAATTAGTTCATTTAATATAATTCTTTTATTGAGGAAGTATTTTAAAATAATATAATATTCAAATAATAATTAAAAGTTTATTGCTAATGTGTCATTGCACTATTTGGAGAAATATGTTCAATCTTGGATATTTACATCCCATCAGCGCTGCTTATTAATATTTTAACACGAATTAGAAACAATATAACATACTTTGAAAATGTGTCGTACCTAGAGAAAAGTTCCATATCACTGAAACTGTTTGACGTACAGTTGTATATAAGCTCTTAATTTGAAACTTGTTTAATTAAGTTAAGTTATGACGGTTATCTTCCTAAGTTAGGTAGTTTTCTTAATATTTTCTAGAGTAAATTTCATATCATGTTGTTCCTGTTTGTTTGGGAAAAATATTGATGTTTAGAAAACTAAATCTCAGAAAATATTGAACATAAATGGTTCTGTTAGAGCTCAATTTTAACTTAATTTAATGCAACATGATTATTCCTTGTTATTTGGAAAGAATATTTGATATACAAGAAAAAAGCTGCATCTCTAAAAATATTGAGTTCTATAAGAGCTCAAGTTGAAGCTTATTAAATGTACTATAAAAACGCTTATGATTAATATTACCCTAAGAATAGTAGTTTTTATTATATTTGTCAAAATAAAATCACAATATACTTTTATCTCCTTATTTGGAAAAAAGCAATCATTGGTTTTGGAAAAACTATCTCGGCAATACAAACAACTATTAAGGCTGAATTTGAAAGTGGTTAAATGTAATATAAAGTTTTTGCTAATGATATTGCAGGTACTTGTTATACATTAGGAGTTATTGAATGTAATCCCAAATATATACGATGGCGATTTTGACAAATCTGTCATATTATATGTAAGTATACCGTTCTCTTTTTCAAACATTTTAATATGAGAGCTGATAGACAGAAATTTTTTGTAGAAATTTTAGGTAATTTCAATCTATTTTCACTCGAAAAATTAGAAATTTTGAGTTAAATTGGATTTGATAAGACTATTAATCTTGTAATGGTAATTATAAAATTACTGCAAATTTTATTAATATATCGTTCGTTTACATGTGAAATACATCAAATCGATTTTTTTTTTCTTCTGAGCCCCATGGGTGCAGGGGGCTGCGGAAATTTGATCTTTTTGAAAAGGGAAAGTCTTTTTTGTGCCAGTCTAATGGTGACGGGGCTAACCATGTTTGTTAAGTTAGATGCTTGTACTCAGTCGAGCCTGAGTCTGTTTGTGTGTGTCTGGCACATTTGCGGACTTAATTATTATAATTTAATAATAATAAGAAATCGAAAATTAAAGTTTTGAAATATTTTACGACAGATTTTTTAAAAATTTTATGGGGATAGTAATTTCAATTAATTAATGATATTAATCAATTTTTGTCGTTTAATCTCTATGACATTTAAGACTGGAAAAACAAAATAATGCAAAACTAGAAAATTTTGACCTAATGTGTTTCACTTGCAAGCCGACAAGATGCGCTATTCAATCATGGTGTATGTATATTTCTTAATCATGTGTTTCTATGATTAGTCACTGCAATTAATGTAAAAATTATTTTCATGATGTTAAAGTACATATTATTTGGCTACAAAACCTCTTCAGCGAGAACCTCCTTGGCTTGAGCTTGGTACCTACTACTGGAGTCATGAGTTCAGAGAATTCTTGGTATAACAATCAACTAAAAATCAACCAGGCCTAATTGATGAACCAATTTCCAGCTAAAAATTAAAGGTTTTATTATTTATATGCATAATTTCCGAACTGGTAAAGGTTTTCCTATTTACTTAATCCATTATTTTCATATTTTCTTGAAAAACGTTATTGAATATCGTTAATGAGGATTTAATATGTATCAGTATGGATCGGTTTGTTTTCAGTTAGTGAATTATTTCTTAAGTAGTTCAATATGAAGAAAATTTCAACATACAAATAATAGATACTATTGATTTTAATAGTTTCAACACGTTTTTAACTAAATAGTAAACTGTTTAGTGAGTTGAATGAATTCAAACCTTGCATTCGATCTAGTTTTTGGTAGGACAATAAATAATTATAGTAAGAGCTATTTTTTTCTCGTGTGAAATAATCACTCTATTTTATATCGGTAGCATACTGTAGCCTTCAATGGACACAAAAAGAAATATTTTTTGGCAGGTAGCCATATTATTTATTACAAAGACAAGTGTTATTGTATTAATAATTGTTTGTGAACAAATGTTCACAACAGGAATATTCACTCTATAGTTAATTGAGTTTTAAAATATTACATGAAATCACATTTATTGGTAAAACAATCCGTATTCGATTCCGTACATTAATATTCGTTAAAAAAAAACCTAAGTATAAGAAAAGATTAAAATAATCATATAAAATTAAGGTTAAGATACAGTAAGAAGAATTTAGAAACATAAACAGTATATAAGATTTTAGGTTTCTGGTAATATTGTAGAAGTAGGGTTTCCATCCGTCCGGGATTTCCCCGGACAATCTGGAACTCAGCACGTTTCGCAATCAAAGTAAAATATATTCAGGACCTTCCAAGCCCCGTCGGCAGCAGGGATATCTTACACATAGATCTACAAGTTACTAATTACCCTTAAATTTTAAAAAGATCAAATAATAATTTTTTTAAAATATTTATTTATTGCTATTTACAACTGTATATTTTAATACATTTAGTAAATCTGATCTGAGTTAAATTGGAGTGTTACAGGCGTGTAGAGAAACTACCCATTGGTAGCACTCTAATGACATTTTACATTAGCTGATCTCGTGGCCATCTCCTTTTCAGGTGCCTCGGAGGATTGTCAGGAATGGAAGAGGATGCAAGATTAGAAACTTGGGGTTTGAGTGGTTAGAGGGTTTATAATAGAAGGAGTGATATCTGGTTCGGGCTAGATCGGTTACATAGGGAACATTAAGGTCTTTATGTATGATTTTATTTGTGACAAAGTAAGGAGCATTGAGGATTTTACGAAGAAAAAATAAATTAAACTTATACTCGTTATATGAGATTCCATAGTCTAATCTGTGACCCTAGAATCCCACATTAATATGGATTCTAGTGGATGTATTGTTAATATAAAATGTATTGGGTGAACATTTTATTTCTACATGGACCGCAGGTTTTGCTAATGTAGCAGTAGAAAAACTGGAGCTGAAAAAGCTTATGAAATTTCCCTAAAGAACAATGTACCCAAAATTCTGAAATATAGTTGACTAAAATTTATACTTTTATTATATTACTATAATTATTATTATTACGGCACTACGGGCCTCCTCCACAGCTAATTTACACGGCCACTTCCTTTCTCTTTCCACCTTTCAACGTATAAAAGATTTAAATCCTCCTCCATATCGTCCAGCCATCTCCGGATCCTACTTACCTAGTTATAGTTACCTCCTGGTTTCCGTTTTCCATCTGATTTGTCAGAAAGCATTTTTTTTGGGTATTCTTTCATCGAACATCCTCTCACGTGTCCTATCCATCTTATTTGTGCTCTTTTCTCTAAAGCCACGATGTTGGGTTCCCCAAACAGTTCTTTCAGCACCTCATTCCTTCTTCTTCTCCAAATTCTAATCTCTGAGACTCCTTCCCATATCCTTCACAATACCTTTCTCTTCCAAAATTTAATCATCTGTTCCACTTTTCTTGTCAAGGGCTATGTTTCTCCCCCATAGATCACTACTGGCCTTACGATGGTTATGTAAATGACAACATTCATTCTTTTAGAGAGAGCTTTAAACTTCAATATTTTTTGCAATGAGAAATAACATCTATTTCCTGATGATATTCTGGCCTCTATTTCGCTCTATACTTTGGTGACATCTGTAATCAGGCTCCCCAAGTACTTAAACTGGTTTACAGAACTGAAATTGTAGTCTCTGAACGTCACTTTGCTATTCTATTCCTTATCCTTTCTTGAACTTTGCATGTACATTGTTCTATCCTCATTAACCTTGAGGCCTAATTCAAATGCTGCTTCTTCGAGTTCTTGGAATGTTCCTTTTAATGCTGCTCAGGTTATTGTAGCAATGACGACATCATCGAGTGTTGAGACAATGGATTGTAAATGGTTCCTCCTGAATTTGTTCTAAATACTTTTATGACGGCTGGATAAAACGTTTTTCATACTTCGCAGTTGTGTGAATCGTTTTAAACCATGAAATCCCTATCTTTAGTTTCCTGAATGCTTATCACACACCTTGCTCTGTAACACGAGGTCTTGTTCAATGTTCTCCATGGCTCATTCTTTTCGTTCCCTTCTTAGGAATTTTAATGGCTGTATTTCGAGTTTTAACGTTTCTCAGGTGCCGCATCTCCATTGGGTAGATCGTTTTTTTTCTTGATGAAGATCCATAACTCTAAGAATTATGAAAAAATACAGAGGAATGGTGATCAATTGACCTTCATCTTTATCTCCTTGTTCTGCTCTCATCTGTTGAGGAAACCTCTCTGGAACTTCGAATGGAACATTTATCTAGCTTCTTCTAGTCTTCTAGCTCCTATGACCCACTGGGTGAGACTCCAAGACGCATGTCCAACATTTTTGGATGTAGAATCACTAAAACAAATTTGGATAAGATCGATAACCCCTTGTCTGTAAGTAGTTTGTAATAGAATTAGGGACTACTAAATAGTATTATTAAACTGTTGCTGTTAATATTGTAACTAAAAGATTTAAAGGAACTCCCTAGAAGGCCATTAATAGGCCTAGATTAGAAAGCCGCTATTGGTCACTGTATGAGATTTACTCCCAGGAAAATGTGCATATTATAATATTTACATGTTACCTTTCAATGTTATTCTTGAAAATAATGTCTTTCATTTAAACTCTGCTATAGTGTTGTGAGGGGTTCACAATTCCATTTGACCTTTAATATACACACATTAAACCTCACTCTTTAGCTGCGAGATTTTATCTAATCACTTTAATAAATATATTAGTATGTTGCTTTCAATTTCCTGTTCATGAAATATATAGTAGAATTTTCGAATACACGCTTTAAAGTTCTTTGAGTCCAAAACGTTTTTTATATTGGTATGTGTGTGCGCGCGCATGTGAACAGCCTACATCAAGAAAAAAAGGCTGAACGCAATCATCTCTCATTACAAGTAGTAAAGAAATGGTTAAGTATGAACTATCAATGAATTTTATAATTAAATAAATGAGAAAAAAGGGTTTTACCCCGACTTAGACAAGAATCAAGGTTTAGTGTATGGTGGTCCCTAAAAACTAGCATTACAAATTTATTCCGGAAATTCTTATTTTGTTTTATAACATGACTTTCGGATTTTTTAAAATTGTTGTAGGATTCCCTATTTAGCTTTGAAATGCTGTAATGGTCAACGATTTTTTAATTTATTTTTATTTCTACAAAATTCAATGATATTAGTACACCAAAATTTCATTAAGCTATTATACTTAATCAATGCATTATCCTTCATTTTCACCTCATTCATTTATTCCATACTAATTATAAACGGCTCTAGCTGTCGTAAATGAGAGGGTTGATTTATGTACAGCACGCTTGACACTATTTATATATCTATATATATATATATATATATATATAATATATATATATATAATGTGCTTAATATTATTTGAGTGAGGTGGCTTAGAGCTGTATTGTAACACCTTCGTTGCCGCCGGATTATGTGAAAACAGGACCTTGGTGCCACTTTCTTTTGTTTACATTTTGATATTCATATAAGCTTTTTGCTTAAGGAAAAATCTTATGTAAGTCAATTAAGAGAAATTAATCCTTTTTGTTGCGCAGCATACGTATCCTGGCACATAACATGGAAAAATGCCTTATTACCTTCTCTCTTTGGAAAGTTCGGTTTTGAACAAAATAGTGTAAGATTATAAAAATATGAATTAATTTCAAAATTAAATTGAAATATATTTTAAATTTAAAATTATAATCAATTTATATTTTTATTTTTAAAAAAGTGAAATTAATACATTTATAATTAGTAATATAAATTTATTACCTAGCAAATTTCATCAAAACTATTACTCTTACGATGATAAACATCCTATATAATATAGATAAACTACCTTATACCTCATTAAAATAGCTTCAATTTGAGTACTAATAGACATTTGTACGTCAAATGGTTTTTGAGATATAGGTTTTTCAAAATAAATTCACCAACTACCAATCTTTCAGTATGTCCCATGCAACATTTTTATGAAAAGCTATATCTCGAGAATTATTTAACGTAAATAACTCTTTTAGAGCTCATATTTTAGCAAATTTGTTCATCTTTAAATGACGTTCTCTGAGGTTTTCTTGTGTTGTTCCTACTTTTTAAGATATAGAGCTCCGAATGAAAAATTAAATTTTTTTATCGTTTTCAAACAGCTGCATTTTTAATTCCCCCTACCTATAATTGGCAGATTCATCAATTTTGACTATTGATTATACATCGTTTCATTAAAGTAATCAAAAATTGGGGTGAGATAACTGCCTTTTTTCTCCTCTTGGGCTCTTGTAATCAGAGTACTAATATGCTAACAAATATTAGCTTAGGAAACCTCCAACATTTTCAAAAAATAATACTGTTGGAATCTATTTGTATTATTTCTATTGCCAATTTACCTTATAATGTTCTATCTTTCTTGCTATCATCACATTTCGTACAAATAGAAGTAACTAGCTGGAAAGAAAATCAATCTTACAAGAAGATCCAGACTATAGTTAGTTCACTGAAAGTTGTAAATGGCGTTGCTGAACGTGAAGTCCCGCTGATGGATGAGTACAATGAACTACTGTTGGAAATTCGGAAACAAATATCCATATTCTAAGAAATAAAGTTTAAAATCATGTTGAAGTGATATCTCGCATACTATTTTATTAATAACTGTTTCGTTCATATTTTTAGTAAATATATAAATAAAATATAAAATTTAATTCCATATGAAATCACCCAAGGCCTGAATTTTTATATCTCAGATTTTCATATATTTTGTTTATTAGTATTACCAACTGTATATTGCTCATTTAAATTTTTGTTTATACTGGTTTTCAAAATTGTTCAAAATTATTTAAATTAAATTTTGAAATGTTATATGTCAAATGAAAGTTTATAAATTAAGATTTAAAATGACCTATAAAATATCCATAAACATTTAGTAATTCTACGGGTATTTTATGATCTATTACGAGGCTATTTCTATAAATTATACAAATTGATATTAAAAAACCACTCAAGTTAAACTTATTTAATTTTATTTATATATATTTTTAAGGAATGTGTGTGCATCTTTATAATTATAATAATTATAGGCGTTGTCAACTAGACGGTTTACGCCTTTAAACAAAAATGAATTGACATAAAAGAAGAAAGATTTTGATAATTATCAAAAGAAAAAATTAATGTTTTTGTGTTTCCATGGTTGTCATGACAACAGTCAGATTTTAATTTTACCAACCCATATATGAAATATATTGTAAAGATAACTTTATTACGTCTTTCTGAATTATAAAGAAATGACTGCTTTGAATCGAATAAGGATTAATTTCATCACAAAATAGTGAGGTAAGTGAAAGGGATGGATCGATTCACACTGTTCAATTTATTTCTTGACTATGTAAAGCTATACTGAAAAGAAAATGAATACAATGGAAATTTTTTTCGGCTTATTATAACATTTCCTAAAAGCTTTGGTACTTTTGTTACTTATTATGAACAAATATTAGACAGTTGTGTTAGACAACTATCATTTTTTTTTCTAGCGTTTTAACTTTCACTTCTCAATTGAAGAAGAATGTAAATAATAATGTAATAAGAGGCAAACAAATGAATAAGTATCTATAACTCCTTTATGCCTTTTTAAAATAAAAATAATAGTTTATCTACTCAGGAGGTATAAAACATAAAACCAATGAAATGTCCGAAAATTTAATTACTCATCTTTCTTTGTAGCCTACCTCTAATTAGTAAGATAATCTTTTAAACCTCTATTTACCCATTCAGGAAATATGAGCGAAAACACGAATGAAAACTCAAAATTAACATCAAAATCAGTAAAGTAAGGTTGTGAAAATCCACTCTGCTTTTCCTTTTTGTCTGTCTAAATAGTTTGAAAAATCATTTAAATAGCGAAAAATATACCAACCCCCTCACTTACATTAGCAGAAAAGTATTTGAAACTTTCACTCTTGTTTTCCTTTTAGACTATGTGGAAAACCTTTGAAATGGGAAATGGAAAGTCTGAACTTTTTATTATCCAATTTTCTTAAAACTTAAAATTTATAAAATAACCCTAAATAGTTCTAAAATATATTTTTATTTCTTTGTTTCGTCCTCTGGCATTCCATACTTCTTTTATCTTTCAATATTAATTATTAATGTATAATTATATTACTGATATCAGAATTATTTAATGTATGTGCTCCTATATTTATGTGGAGCTTTACATATATGTGCTACAATACCTAATATTCAAAGAAACTAAAATAGTATATATGTGTTTTAATCCGTTTGGATTAAATGGATGCTTGGATGCCTTAGCAGCAAAACTAATATGTAACATTTAATCAATTTGTGGAGTAAATATTTGTGTCGCATGCTAATTAGGATGGGGCCTGCCATCAGTTTTAATTAAATCATGTTTCATTGAGTGTTCAAAATGAAAAAAAAAAAATCAGAATCCTTCTTCTTGGTATTAGTAGAAAAAAATATATGAAAGCAATTAGCAGGTAGTAGTGTTGTTCAATAACCATATGTTTAACATTCAAATATCTCTTTAATTAATTGATGCTTCCAAGTTAAAAATAGGGGCTCAAAATAATTTAACATAGTGAGTTGGCAATCAGTTCCAACTAACTTATTTCTCGATATCATTAATCAATATACGATATTTTTTATACAAAACTTAAACCAAAGTTTGACTACCCAAATTTTATTTAGAGCACACAGTACGTGCAACTAATAGAATATTGTTCAGATTCCATAGGTGCTGTAACTTCGAACAACGTCTATATAACGTATAAGAAATAATGAAAAAAAAAAATTCCCTTCAGTCAAACTTAAGAGCTAATTTATAATATAATATAATAAAAGCTAAATGTACCTTGGACGAAATAAAATATTTATGTAATTAATTTCTGAAAATTGACAAATTAATTCAACACTTGCATGTAGTTTTTGTTTTGTTACTTAATTTATAAGCCTTCAGAGTAGTATGGTGAATAGCAAAAACTAATTTATCAGTTTGTATAGTGCGAAAAAGTAACTTTTCCTTACTGAAGATCTCTCACTAAAAATCTTTTATTTTATATTTATTTATTGAAATTTATAACAGTTATACATAAATATACAACAAGTAAATCTGATATTAGTTATGCTTCAAGGGCATTTACAAAATTAATATTTACAGTAAAGTGTGTGTATATCATTTTATATAGATTCTCCTAATCTGTTTTAAATTTTATAAAAATCATCAATAAGTTGGTTTAAAATTAAATAAACATATTTATCTGTTTTGGGATTAACGGCATGCACATTTTCTCCATAATTTATTTTAAGAAAATAAAAATTCCTTAATTAGCATGTCTTTACAGTTTATTTTTTTAAAGTTGCCTGAGAAACAATTGAGAAGAAAAATTAAACACACACTTTACTGTAATTATTAATTTTGTAAATGCCATGTTAAGTTAAGATATTTATGGAAAACCAGTAACATTTAAAAGACAAAATATTATCTGTCCCACAGATATAAAAGGATGTTTATTCATTTAAATTTTATATTTTGTTGCTGATATCGATTGATTAAGTTGACCTGCTGTTGGTGGTGATTGGGTTGGATTTGGTTTTAAAAGTATGTTAGATCCGTTGTAGAATATCAGATGCCGATAAGTTGCATAACTGATAATTGCAAAAAAAAAAAATTACTTTCACAAAAAATAATATTAAAATTTTAAGAATATATTTTGCTAAATTCTGCATTGTATGCTGGTGCAATCTCAGCGCTAATTTCTATATGGTTCAGAAACCAATTTTTCTCATTATTATATTTTATTTTCTATTTCTTAGCTTATTTTGTATAATAAGTAATAATCATTGAATAGAAAATAAATTTAATGATCTCAATGTTTTTTTCTTCTGGATTATTTACAAAATATAAAAGAGTTTTGGAATTGGAGGACTAAAAAATAAATAAATAGAACCTTTTATTGCATCACGCAGCTGATTCAACTGGATCGCTGAACTTCGTTTTCTAATTTTTTATAAAATTATTGAATAAAAAAAAAAATTATCCCTGTTAGCATCACAAATATTATCATTCCTTCAGATGAAGCATATCTCCTTTATATTTTTTATCTTACTTAGATACATAAGATAATTTAATAAATAATAAAGATAAATTTATAACTAAGAAATAATAATAATAATAAATAACGAGTCGTGTAATAGTAAAATTTAATATGACCCTTGATGATACTCACATATCAGGAAAACACAAAACTTCTATCTTGTATAAATATTTAAATTTTGTCAAAACAAATTTTTCTCAATTAACTAACTCCTTTGAAAAAATAATATTATACCTTATAAATCAAATAATTGAAGTTCTCCTTCTAAATACGCAAACTACAAGACTAAACAAAACGTTTTCAACGGTCTTTATGTAATCTAATCTGACTAAGTATGTCGATAAATCAATCCTTACTTTTCAAGGAAGGCTCTTGTTCACTAAAACTAAAATCTTTTTATTTTTTTGGACAGCTTTTATTTTGTTATCCCTGAAAAGTTTGTAGAAATGTTACTTAAACTTTTTTTTCTCTGTTTAGAGTTTTATGTGTAGATTCTCCAATAGACTGTACCATGCCATTGAAGCATAACTAATATCAGATTTACTTGTTGTATATTTATGTATTACTGTTATAAATTTCAATAAATAAATATAAAATAAACGATTTTTAGTGAGAGATCTTCAGTAAGGAAAAGTTACTTTTTCGCACAATACAAACTGATAAATTAGTTTTTGCTATTCACCATACTACTCTGAAGGCTTATAAATTAAGTAACAAAAAAAAAACTACATGCAAGTATTGAATTAATTTGTGAATTTTTAGAAATTAATTACATAAATATTTTATTTCGTCCAAAGTACATTTAGCTTTTATTATATTATATTATACATTAGCTCTTAAGTTTCACACGAGGGAATATTTTTCAGTATGACTAGATTTATAGATTTATTAATAAATATTAGTTTTCTCTTAAACTACAATTGTTACCAAGATAAACGTTCTGTACAAATTCGAAGCAGTTACAATTTAGTATACAATTCGAATAACAAATTTATTCTTTAGCCAATCCACGAATCATGAGCGTTTTCAGGTTTTTAATTTATAATTAGAAAACTTCAATAAACAATTAAATGAGTCCAAATTTCTTGCTGAATTCGTAAATTAAATTTAATTTTCGGCTAAAGCGCGGTGCCAGTTGAGCACGTTATAAAGATTGTCGGTTGAATTTATCAATCTCCCAAAGTTCTCCAATATAAACTGTAAAAGAAGAAGTCAAAAAGTGAAAAAAAAAAAACTTGCTGTAGCTGATGAAAATGAAGACTCATGAAACTACTTCAAATAAGACTATAAAATACAATCATTGATAACCTGAAAACTATGATCGATAAAGACTGGGAATGGATGTAACAATGTTTTTTATAACTGAGATAATAAGTAAAAGCAAAATTAAATTTCCATTATAAAAATTTTAAAAAAAATGATAAATGAAATAATTCAGAAGTTGATAGAAAAATTTTATATATACAAATTTTATTTACAAAAATAAGAATAGGGTAAATTCTCCCACCTTTTACCTTGGACATTTCCCCCTCTTACAGTTTTAGGGGGAGGTGCCTATAGTAAAAGTTGTGAGAATTCACCCTATTCTTATTTTTAAAAATAAAATGATATTATATTGTATTAATATTTATCTATCAACTTCTAAATTATTATCATTTTTTGTATAATATCAATGCTATACTTTTTTTAGTGTCAAATGTGATCAGTTAAAAAAAAAAATATTTCATTTAATTCTTAGAACTGTCCCCACAGGTATTTTTGCTTTAAAAAGTTCAAGTTTAAAATCTTTTTGTTTATTCAACCGAGAGAGAGAAAGCGGGGGCGGAGTGAGTGTTCAGATTCAAGTCAAAAAGTCCTTCAAAAAGACTTTTTTTCTTTAGTTGTTTTATGATTTTTTATTTATTAGTATTTTTTAAACCAATATAACTAAAACCTTTTAATAAACATTAACGTGCTAATAATTTTAGATAACATTAAAGAACTAACCTAATACAAATAGTTTTAAACTCTGTATACACAAACACCCGATCAATACAGGATATTCTTTCTCTACGGTTCATGAACAAATTAATCAAACAAAGAAATTAATAAGGTTTACATACCTGAGAAAATAAAGAATAAAAAAAAAAGATGGATGAAAGATTGTCCTTAAGGGAAATTTTACTATGCTAAAATAACCTCTTTAATTTTCTTTTGGTCTTGAAGAAATATATCCATGGACTAGCGATTGTTAGTGCAAGTATACATTTCATTTAAAGAGAAACCTTTAAATAGAATGAGTTAAAATTCCATTATTTTGACAAATATATAGGATGTAAACTTAAATTTAAAAATAAATGATGTTCAAAACAATATAGAAAACTAAAAAAATATTAAAAATGTAATCGAATGAATAAATATTAAAATAAATAATGCTAAATTTTTGAAAATAAAAATAAGGAAGGAGAAGTTTGTATCCCTTGAGATGGTGTATCTTCCATCAATTAATTATAATTTTTTTTTTTGTTTTTACAAACAAATTTTTAATTATTTAAATTTAAAACCAGTTTATTTTAGAGCTTGAAATTGAAGGTTACATTTTGATTTTTGAATTACTTTCCGATATTGTTATGATCTTCTTTTTATGTAATTTTCATTTAAAACTTCTAATTTTAGGTTCTTTTTAATGTAATAAGATTTCACCAACTTGGAAATTGTATAATGTATCCATAGTTACTCTAACAAATGAAATAAAGTATCAGGAAACTTATTTAACACAAATTTTGTCTTTATTCTAAGCCCATTTTGCTATTATTTTTGTTTATACATTGGTAATAATACATATTTAATCGGCATTTATTACACTAACTCTCTTAAAATGCTTTCGTGTTCGTTCTTTAAATTTAAGAGAGACATTCTGAAACTTGAACTATGTAATATATGTTATAATGGGAATAAAATGATTTTTTTTTTTTTTTTTTTGTGGGAATTTGTTAACGCTTTTCTAAACAAGAGTACTGATTATAGTCTGGGAAAAAAAGAAAAACAATCGGATTAACGTTAACGAAACTTTTTTCAGTAACTTAAAAAATAAAGCCTTTATAAAAGTTAAACTTTTATAACGTTATAAAGGTTAAACATTTATAACGAACCTATAAATTTGTAACAAAAATAAATTTTTTTTGGAAGTTTTATTGTAATATAATTCTCGAAAAATTCTTTCAAAACTGTTAAAACGGAATATTCCAGAAGATTTGGAAAGATTTCACAAACGATACTAGCTTTAATTTATTTTATTTGTATTATTATTTCTAATTGTTTTCTTGTTATTTAGTAGTAGTTTTCTTGTTGTTGAGTTGTAAATTTAACTTACATGTATAAGTGACTATAAGATAGGAATATTGTAGGCAGATATCCCAATGTGGACTTAGATGCTTATTACTCAAAGCAAAAATTCCTGAAGAGTACTCAAATTTGTAAGAAAAGTATGTGACAATTTGGATGTTAAAATTTTAAAAATTTTATTTAACTTTTAATTTTATTTTAGAGATTCTTGTATTCAACATTTTTTTTATTCTGGATTCAACTAGACTATACTGTTGATTAAAAAGAAAATTAATAATTTGAGTATATACTTGGATAATTTGAGAACTCTACATCTAAATCCATTTGAAAGATTTTCTTGCTTAGAACCATCAAAATGTAATTTAAACTGACTTTGTGTAATAATTCATCTATGGAACAGCCGTCCTAACAATTTTTGTACAGTCCTCAAACTCTTTTCATGTATCACAGATATTCGAACGTCAAAAGTCCGAGTTGGTGGTAGTTAGGCCGCAAAAGTAGTCATATTTTTTTTTTTTTATATGAAATTAATGAATGTGTCGTAAACACTATGAAAGGATTTATGCCCTGAAAAGGTTTATTTTCTCCACTAAAAAATAAAAAAAAGAGAAAGAACTTAAACCGTCACACTACACTAGGAGTTGTTTTGACAAAAGACATCAGCTTTTTCGTCAGGACTATGTTAGTAGGGGTTTTCCTCCTTATTCAACTCTTTAACCAATAATTTAGTAATTGAAACAAAGCGATCCATCCTGATACATATTGAGGGCTCATTAAAAACGTTCTCAATAAAGGATTCACAAGGAGATATGGGAATAATGGATTAATTGAAAAACCTTTACCAGTTGAGCTAAGACAGAAGCAAATTATTAAAACCTTAATCTCCTGCAGGTAATAGCTTCATGAATGATAACTCCAACAATTAATATTGATTGATGTCATATCTATATATCTCTCAGCTCTCCTCACTCTTCGTCATTAGTAATTCGAGACATGAGTGAGCCAATAAGAGAGAGTGATATATTCGACGGTCAGACAACCTTCTACATGAAGTACGTGGGTATCTGGAAAATTGTGAATACTTACCGTACCTCTGGCAAGATGAGCCTCGTATTCAGGCTCGAGTGGTACCTAACTCTTCTCCTTTCAGTACCTTTTCAGGTCCTCCAAGTTATAAGTCCTTCCTATATCGATGTGGATTTGGAAAAAGCGACTATTCTCATACTTAATACTGTATCCTTCCTCCACATGGTTGCTAAACACGGTACCTTCTGGTGGAACATCAAAGGACACGCCGAGCTCTTCAGGCTCATGACGAAAGATCTACTCACCAGCATCCCTCAGTACAAAGCAGCAGAAGCGAAGAAGATATATCAGGATGCCACGAAGAGATGTAATTTTTACTGTAGAATGATAGTGACAATTACATATTCCGTATGGAGCTTGTGGACTTTCAACCCAACCGTGAAATCAGATTACATACAGTTCCATACAGGAAACATGAAGGATGTAACGACAGGACCGAAGAAGATACTCGGCGGTTGGTACCCTCTGCCGTTCTCTCAGAGTCCTTGGACTGAGATAATTTACTTTTACGAGGCTATATTGCTCCTCTGGTGTGCTGTCATTGTTTCTATTTTCGACACCGTAGTCACACAGGAAGTTATGGGGCTCTATGCTCACCTAAGCGTCCTCAATTTCCACATTTCTACTTTAAAGAAAGAGGAAATTATTTTCCACAGTAAAAGGGAAGTACATACTGAACAAGAGGCTGAAGACCTCATGCATAAAGAATTCGTAGCCATCATACGAGATCATCAGTATCTTCTCAGGTATAAAAAAAAAAAATTAATTATTACTTTACCTTTGAAAATAAATTGATGATATTCAAGTAATTTTATTTTTTTGCAGATGTGGGAAAATAATAAAAGAATGCTACAACACTTACATTACTGCCTTGCTATTAGCAGGTGGAAATTTGATGATTATTACTGTGTTCCAGTTCTTTTATGTGAGTTTGATTTTATTTTCAAAATATCATTAATTTATAATGAATAAATAAAATATATATATATATTTTTTAAATTACCACTCCTTAGTAATATTAATGGTATTTAAAACAAACGAAAAATGATTTTTTTTTTTTTTTTACCGAATATTTGAAACAGGAAAAATACCTCTTTGTAAATCAATTATTATGTCTATTAGTTTGATTTGGTATTTAATGGATTGTTGCTTTTCAGAATGATAGGAGTTCCACTATATTTTATTTTTAAAAAAATTATTTAAAATAATTTTTCATTAACAAAAAAATAAACTTTTAAAAAACGCTAATTACTACGAAGCATTGGTCGGTAACAGTACTTCATTGAAAAATCGTTAAAGTTTTTTTTTATAATAAAGTTTAAAAAATAATATAATTTTAGGACACAAGGAATCTGAATAAAAAATGAGAGTTTTGATTTTGCTATATTTCAGTAAGTAGTCAGCCAAAATATACTATGATACGGCACTAAAAGCTTAAAAGTTACTTATATCAGTTTTTAACCTCGAAAAATAGTTCAATAGTTCATTATTCTTTTAGTGTCTCCATTAGATAGATACATTAAAACAATGATACAATATAGAAAATAAAGAAATTTTCACATACAATACAAGGGCAAGACACATTGAGGGGGTCACTGATTTGGACAAAATATTTTTTGGTTAATCTACAAAATGCATTGGAGGTCGAAAAATAACGACTTTTCCATTTTTTTTTTAACTGCATTTACAAAAGACAAATATATGAATTTTTTAACATGAAATCAGAGAAAAATACTCTTGAGTTATTTTAATGAGCTTGGGGTAAGTTTAAGAAACGGTAGTTAGTAGTAGGCAAAACATTTGTTAGAGGGAAATGATTTACACTTCAAATACATTTTCGTACGGATCATAACAGCAAATGGTTTACCGTATTTTCCATTACATAACTTTGTCTTAAAAAATTGTTTTAATCATAAATAATTATAATATCTATGGAGCGTGGAAGCATGTAATGAGGCATTTGTTCAATTAAGTATAGTTTAGTGAGCTGGGCTTTATCTCAAATTTTTGGCTATCCATGTCACATTTCATATAATAAATTTTGAATAGATAGATTACAGACTTCACTAATTTGGGAGCTATGAAAATCAAATTGATGAAATGAGTTTTAGCCAGGCTTTTTTTTTCAAAAAATAGACCCCTTCGTGGCTCTATCGTTAGTTATTACAATTATTATTATTTGTCTTCTATGTAAAATACTAACTACACAATATCTTACTTAAAATTTCAAATAAATAATATAGTTCAATAACACTTTTTTTTTGCCAAAAACTGTTTTCCTCGATGTAATAAAACACAATTTTTTGGCCCAAAAAAAGAGATAGTTCCAACAATTAAAGTTAAATAGTATCGTCGAAAAATTGTTTTTTTTTTCAACTGAAAATATAATTCTAATGTTACAGAAACAGTTGAGAAAATTGATCAGAAAGTTTTATTTCACATTTTCAGACGTTTTTTATAGTTTTCCGCAACTGTGACAAATAGGAGCTACATTATTTTCAATGGAAGTTCTTTAGTAGTATACATTTTACATGTATATCATACAAGTAAAAGCGAATCATGGTACAATGTATACTGTTCAGGATCGTCTGTAGTCGAGTTAGTTGAGGCGTATGTCCTTACAATTCGGAACTGCAGTGGCAACTGTTTGAATCCGGCCTGGAGGGTCGACTTTTATATATGAATTTTACTGTGGTAGACCCACGAAATGAAAAATTGCCCCCCACAGTGGTTAAAATAGCGAGGCACCTTGTAGATAACCCCTCCCCTTCTCTCACCCTCTCCCTCCGTATGTCAGAAATGGCCTGAAAGGGGGTCATTAAAAGCCTTAATTAAATAAACTATTTTAATTATAAGAGGATATTTAAAATTTGGAAATATATAAGAATTTATAATTCATAATTGTATTTTATTTATTAAAGAACTCCTTATTAGCTAAGTTGTAATTAATTATTTATTACTTCTTAGTGTTTTAAGATTAAACCTTTAGTTTATATAAAAATATTAAATATTAAAAAAAAAATTATATTTTTAACATTTTTAGGGAAAGAAAGACATTCCAACTACGATAAATTTTGTGTTCTATCTCTCTTACGGCGTCATGGAAATTTCTCTTCTCTGTTGGACGACTACTTTGCTGGAAACGGCTGTAAGTTTGCTTAGAAGCGTATTCGAAATACCAATATTGTTTTCGTTACTTTTACTTATTTATTTATTTTTTGTACAATACTTTCATAATCAGTAATATGTAAATAAATATTATAATCAATATTGATCATTCTCTGAAAGTAAGGAATTTTCAATTTTAAAATTGTCCGTAATGGTATAATACAAACAAAGAAAAAAATTGTTATAAATTTGTTAATAGAATATCTAAAGAACAGTAAAATTTTCCCTCCCTACTAACTTTAATTTTTGTGGCAATTTAGGTGTTTTAAAAATGAATGGAGTGAAAGAGAAAGGAGGCATGTGAGGGAAGGTAAAAACATATAATAAAGGAGAACATAATTCTAAAATAAGAAAGGTAAATGAGGAACAAAAATATAATGTGTTTGGTATATTAAATTTAAGTTAATCGACTAATAAATTGGCCTTAAATATTGAAATTAACTCATTTATGTGATTGTATACCATACATTTTTTTAGCTCCAGAACAAAACTGAGGGAACATTAAATAGGATAACACAATTAAGGTACAACTTATAAAGATAAATAAATTTTAGTTATTTCTTCTATGACCCCCAGGTAGCGACATTTATCCCTTTTGAAATATTGGCTTAAAATGGAAAGACTTTAAGATAGTTAAATCGAGCAATATTAAAAAAGCGCCTGAAATCGGAAACGGCGTGAAACCCTCCCCTACCGCCCTCCGTCGTTGCTTTACTAATCTGACTTTTGAAACAGACAATCATAGCGAGTAGGTTGGTCGATGTACGACATGCCACAAACTCACAAGAGACCATAACACAAAAAAAAAACTATCGTTCCAGGCCGGACCCGCCCCACAAGACCCAAGAACCTAGAAATTTTGAAATATTTGCTTAAAACAGGAAGAGGAGACTTTGAGATTAGTTAATCGAGCAATATTTAAAAAGCGCCTGAAATTGAAAAATGGCCCATATCGTTTTATCTTATTTTTGTTTCTGACTATATTGAGTCTAATTTATATAAAACTATGAATTTTACATTAAAAAATTTCTTTATTAATTTTTTATGTTCGTCACCTATATATAACAATAGGACTCAATATTGAAAATGTATTACGGCTAAAATTTTCAATACGTTTCTAACAATTACTGACTATGCATATTAAATTGAAATCAAGTGTGTGTTTCATTTATACTTACATTTTTCGTTCTGTAATTAGAGATAAACAAAGTATAAATCTTGCAAGTCATCAGGCCTTCTAATTATAATAAAATAATTATAACGTCCATGGATTTGGAAACAGATCCATTTTTATTTATTTTACGATTAACCAGTAGTTGGAAGGAAGCAATTTAGGTGCATTGAAGGAGTCAAAAACACCCACTTCTTTTTTTTTATACTTTAAAAGTTATGTGATGATTATAGGTGCTGTAGTGTTAAAATTGATTCTGTAGAATTTTTTTAGCAGGTTTTTTTGACATATTGACAGTGGTTCATGGGCGTAGGAAGGGGGCGCCGTCGCTCACCCCTAGATTTTTGAGTCCAAGAAAAAAAAAAAAAATAGTGAGCTTATTAGATAGGTGGTTTCTTTCTGTAGTCATGTTATAATTAGGAAGGTAATGAGAGGTGATGGTGTGATGGTTGCATCCAAAACATCAGAGATAATTGAAAAACTGCCTTATATTTTCATTGTGCAATTGGTAAACGTTATTGTTGACAATATAAATTTAGTTGTTTCATTTTCAATAATTTATTGTGATTATAGATAATAAAAATTTAAAAAGTAATGATTAAATTTTATGAAGTAGAAATAAAATGACGCGGGTACGCAGAATTAGATACCTTTCTTTTGCTCAACGTTTCAGAATAGAATATATATGTAAATAAAATGTACGTAGGTGTGTGTGTATTGGGCTGAGGCCTGCTTCCCCCCCCCCCTAGACGAAATCCTGCCTACGCCCATGCTGTGGTTTGAACTCGTGGTAAAATAGTAGGATTACTGTGTTTACTTTAAAACATTTGTGTAAAATCAAATATAGATTTTCGTATGTCTAATTTTAGAATGTCTTGTTGCGGGTTATGTCCCACCAATATAATTTCTTGATCCACCCAAGCTCACTGATAAATAACTTTACCCACCCTTCCCAAATTTTTGATATTATAAGTATTCAGAGTGTTGTTTATTCTTGACGATTTTGATCCTCTAAATTGTGGAAATATAACAGTAGTTATAACGATAAATACTATCTTGCAAGGGTTAGCAGACACTTTGTATTTTCATATCGTAATTACAACAGTCCACCCTGTTTTCGATTTCTTTCTTCAAATATAATTAGAAATTTTACGGAGTTTTAAAGGACTGAGGTGTAACACACTGTACTAGTAACATTGATGGGAATTACGGTGCCATTCCATGAATAATTATTTTAATGCGATGCGGATAGTTTCTGACACTTCTCTGGAATAATAAAGGAACAATTGTAGTTTTTTAAGCTGAATCAGTGATGTCTCGTACTCGACAGACGCAGTAGCGTAGCGTGAGCTTGAGCCGCTCGAGGCGGAGGAAATTTTTGCCGTCCTCTTGTTTAGGTATTGGAATTTAAAAGACTAAAATATAAAGTAATTCTAAAAACTTTTTTGCAAGAACAATCATATTTATCATGTATTTGTAGAGGTTACAAATATAATATTCATTAAATGAAATGGTTCAAATCTTGAGAAGAAATTATTTATTGTGATATTTTAACACCCCTGAAAGGATCAATTGAGAGAGGTCTTATCTTACTTTAGAAACATAAAAACGGGAAGAGGAGACTTAAGTTAAAAATCTAATTAAATCGAGAAACATTGAAAACGTGGCTAAAATCAGAAAATGGCATGAAGTCGGAACCTTTTCACCCTAGGGTAGCTTTTTTTTTTTTTTTAAGCTCCTATTTGAAGTTATAGTATGGTAGTTAACGTATGCTGTGTGTTAAGATTTTGTTTTTCTCTGAAACTAGGTTTCATTTTAAAATATGAATGTGGTGGTCAATGTTTTGAAGTATATAACCAGAGTTATATTGTGTGATATTGGTGATGGGGCAAACCAATGGTATGTGTTAAAGGGCTAAATCTACATGTATTTACAATATTAACAAGTGGTTATACTGCTACTTGTTGCCACCACACTGATGGAGGCGCTGGCTGCAATTTTTGGAACTGTGGGTTAGTTTGATGATTTAGTGAGTCTAGGAATTTAATTAATCCGGGACTGTTGGAACATCAAGTAGTTTGTAAAGAGCCGGTGGTTTCTCTTTCTATGTTGTAGCCTTGGAGATCTTCTGCAACATCGAATTTTGAAACTTTTGTAGATGGTTCTTTGTACCTTAGGTGAGGTAAATAAATAAGTGAGCGCCCTAGAGGAGCACTGGACGGATTACGTTTTTATAAATGCATAATTTTAACCAGAGTTTAAGGACCGATGATGTAAGGTAATTGTGTAGACGATAGGATTTCCTCCTGACCTTTTTCGTTTTCTGATATGAGCAGGTAAGAAACATTAGATGACGGTCCAGTTATATACCCAAATAAACTTTGGCTTTGGATAGGGAGTTTATTGAGTTTGTCAGTAAGGGAAGCCTTACTTTTCTTACCTACCAAACAGACATGGTTCATTGGTTAATGTACAATATGTCACAATTACTCAAGAGGAGATCACAACACCAAAAATTGCAGAACGGTATCGTTCCCTGTCCCTAAAATAGGATAAGTACTCCATACATATACAATACATGAAATGTACCTCTAAACTCCTTTTTTTCGTAATCTCCTTTATTTTTATATTCGGTTAATACATACAAGATATAAGTATATCAGTGAGATATTGCCTTTTATTGCTTTTGGCATTAAAAGGTTAAATGACGGAGTGCTAGGGGTTTGCTCCACCTCTGTCGTGGGTTGGCAGATTTCAGTACGTTCTAAACTTTTTTTTTTCTGAACTCCAATTTAGTGACGGTCTTATATCATCTTTGAACTATTTATTAAAAACCGGAAGAAGAGACATTTTGTTAAAATATTAGTTAAATCGAGCAATACTGAAATAGTGGCTGAAAATCGATAGTGACTCTTTTTAAAAATAGGAAGGTTCCTTACTAAAAAATTAAAATGTAATAACAATAGTTAGGGAACAATATAAAAAAAAAAAATTTCAAAGTCGTTTTTAAACAAAAGGTTTCTCTATAAAAGCTGAAAAAAATCTTTATTACAGAGCACCAACATCGCCTTTTCCATCTACAGCAGTGATTGGTACACTTGCCACAAGAAGCTGAGGAACACAGGCCAAATGATAATGCTCCGATCAGAGAAACCTCTTTCACTCGCAGGGTTCAAGGTTTACCACGTCAATTTGGAAACACTAATGAACGTAAGTACTTAATATTTGTTTAAGGAAGGAATTGGTTTTGTATTGATTATAATTGTTCCATGCTGCAATCTGTAATTTTGATTTTAGATTATGCAGTTCACTTACTCATCTTCAGCCCTGATGTCAAGAATGGTTGAATAGAGAATGGTATCATTTACCTTTTAACTCACAGTTTTGATGTTTTACTTTTAAATAAGACTCTTTGTAATCATTGAAATGTGTACACTAATTAATTCCAAGTTGCTCGAGAATTTTACTAAAAAAACAATAGCTGCTATTAATCAAGATGCATTACTTCACATAATTTATTTCGTTACGTTTTTAGTTTATTATCTGTATTGGATTGTAATTTAAAACCATTTTAATGTTTCAGCTTTTAAAAAAAATTGAAAATATACTTTGTGAATATTCAGATAAACTGGTTTTAATTGTAGACTTAGTTTTGACCGTCTAAGAACAGACCAAGGTGTTGTTGGGAATACAACACTAAAGCAGAACTGTGAGGTTGATAAAGGAAACATTTTTGTGCCACACCAACATATATATTTCCTCACATTGTGTGATATCATTCCAACATCATTTACATTAATTAACAATTTCAGCGGAGTCAATATTTTTCCAAAATTAATTTTTAAAAAAGAAGAAATTGGTTGATTTAAGGAGAAAATGGACAGTTCTAAAGTTTGAAGTTTACTGAAATCATTTCTAACTCCCTGTAGTAGAAACAAACAATCCCCACCATGAGACTGTTGGGAAAATTAAAGAGCATTAACCTAGCCTGAGACCCTTCATCACTAAGAGTGTTAATATAGTATGTTTACATTACATTACTATAATTCTTTCAGAGCGGGTCATTAAAATGATTATGGTAAAGTTGTATATCAGGATATGATGGCCATCCACTCTAATCATGTAACTATTTTTGCTACTCTATTTATACTGATATTTAATGGTATAGTTCAAGTTAACATATAACTCGTTATTATGTGTAAAATTAAGACTTTTTATTCTTATGTAAATAATTAATATAAATCACACTGACTTCACTAAAAAAACTTTTTAATTCAATTCGCTGAGTATCTCGATGTTGTTATAAATAGAGTTTTCATATAGTTATGAATGATTTTATGTTAAGCAGAGACTTTAATCCAATTTCAGAGTCCATCATTCAGAAATCATAAGATTCCTTTATAAAATTTTTAAGCAACTTTAATTTGACTTTTAGATATTTTTTTGTAATGAAGTCATAATACATTAGTAAGTAAAATATAATAAGTTCTTAGCTTTAATTATGAGTCATAAATTTGGCTTTAGAGTTAATTGTTTAAAAAATTAGGATTTTTTTCCCAATATACTTTATAAGAACTTTATTTTAAATTTTATGAAAGACAATTAGTGAGTCATTATTTTAAATGGTTAAAACTTTTAACAATATTATATCTATATAACTGGTTACTTAATACAACAAATATTTTAAACTCGATCTTTAGAAAGTACAACTAGGATTTAAATTATTCTACTAGTTATATGTATTAAATAGTATTTAATTAAATATATTAAATAGATTTATTGAAATATTTTTAAGAGCGTTTTAAAAACCTTAAATTATTATTTAAAATAAGTCAATAGATTCAATAAATATTTTTAAATTAAAAGAGTTAAGTATTGAAATAATATACGAGATAAATTAAGTTAATTTTAAGATTAAGGTTTCATAAGCAAAATTAATTGCCAATATTTACTTGATGATTATAAAATGTTGATAGAAACTAGTTAAATTTAATTAAATTAGATCAATGATTATATAAAACTAATTTTAAATAACAATTAGGTATAATAATTAAATATAGTTACTGTAAGATAGTAGGCCCAGGTTCAAGCCTGTCTGAAGCCAAAAAAGTTATTTTAATAAATCTCTTTATAATTATTTATATAAGTACTGATATAGCTCATAAACTAGGAATAGGATTTAAGAATTAGATCAATATTAAGTTAGTAATAGTGGGGACCATCTTTTGGTGTGTGTTGGTCTGGAGGATGTTGAGCGAGATGCGGACTAACAAAGAGGAAGAGCCAAATTGTATTGGGCTGCGAAAGGGAAAATGGCAAAATAGCTGACTTCCTGTGGCATAGGAAAAAAAAAAAAAAAAAAAAAGTTAGTAGTAGTACCTAGTATTTTAATCCATAACACAGCAGGTGGGTCAGTCGGAACTATAGCTGTATTTATTTTTCTTACATTTCACAGATCTAATAATTTATAATATAATAATTTATTGATCAAATAATTTATTTCTTTTATATTTCATAATTCAGTTTCATGCATATAAATAAATAAGTGTAATAACAAATGAAATTTTTTTTTTCGTACCCTCCTGTAAAGATTTTAATGGGTATTTGGTACGTACATATAGGAGGTATGCTATATGTATAGCTGGGTGTGAAGGATACCTTGGATTGCATTTTGGCATTATAAGGTTAGGTGAGGGGCCCAATGAAGGTTGTAAACTTGGTTGGCTTACACTAGTGGATTATTAGAACGGGGTACAAATGAAAATATATTCAGCATATAATATGATATAAAAATTAGACAAATAATGTTACCGGGTCTGACAAACACACCGGGGTTAAAAATGGCATTTGATTTAATAAAATTTTGTTATAGTTACACATAGGTCATTACCTCAAGAGTCAATTACATGATGGTGAATATAGTGTTATATTTTATATTATCATTACTATAATTTTATAGTAACAATTAATATTTGTTTATAATGTTCATTAATTATTATAATTGATTTTTATTTACTGGAAATGTTTCATAAGAGAGCAAGTAAGGGAGTATTGATTTTATAAACTAGTTCATTTTTATAATAAAAAAAAAAAATTAAATTCATTACATATTTGATTCTTCTTAACTTTTTAGATTTATTTTAATTTAGTAGAAATATTAATAATTAGTTAAAAATTCACAACTATATTTAAAACAATATATGACAGTTTTAAGCTAGATACATTGCTAACTTTAATATTTTATAAAATCATGGTGTTTGTTAGAGCTTTTTTCTTGTGAATGATAATGCACTGTGTGTAAATCACTAAAGTGTGTAGTCCTAGTTATAATTATAATTTTCACATACACTTTACATGTTTATAAATGATTGTATAATTTAATAATAAGTAGGTATTTTAGATTGTCTAGATGTTAGAGATATAGTTCATTCTTTTCTATGGTGTTATAAGTTTGAAAAGTTATCACGAACATTCAAACGTAGATTTCTTAGTTCATAGAAAGTATTTAAGTTTGAATTAAAATAAGTTTAGAATTTTAGATTTATTATTATTCATTGTTACAACTTTATTAGCATTGAAACTGCCACTTATTAATAAGGTCACTGAAAATTCAATTAGGGGAACGAACAATGGAAGTGGGTAGAAGAAATGTGGATCCCTATTTGAAAGGAACTTGGTTCTATTCTCTGATGTAATAGTGAATATTATGAGTTTACTTGTCATTTTCAAAAAAATGATTTTGACAGACCAGTTGTGTACTTTTTGGACAGTTGTGGGACTTTTCTATTTAAAAAAAAATTAACAATCAAAAATAAATTATCGCAATGATAATTTAAATTAATACTTACTTAAAGTCACACTTTTTTCTATTTAGTGTAGAGTCAAGATACCAATTTAACAGTAATTTTTTAACTGTCCAAACTTATCTATCAATCGTTATGTAACGATAAGTTTAGCCAAACTGTATGAGAAACCATCTATCACGCATTCTTTAAGTAAGATTTGTGATTAATTAGATAAAAATCATACCAAAAAATACTGTTGAGCATAAATTACCCAAAATATGCACCAAATGTTGCTATTATATTTTAGATTTATTAAAATTTAAAATGACTAATTATTTTATGAAGCATGTAATATTACTAATAGAGATGGACAGTAATTAGTATAAGTTGAAATAGAAGTAAATGTTCTCTCTTTAAAAAGAAATATTGTCAATATTTAGTAACTAAATAACTTGTACTATAATTTATAACTTTAGTTAAGTGAGCCATTTAAATTTTAACAGGGTAGTTTACAAAATTATTTAAATTAACTACCATTGATATTGGCTTATTTTGCACTGTTTTAAAATTACAAATAAATTAGCATTAGTTGAAATAGAAATAAATTATCTCTCTTCAAGGATAAATGCTGTAAATATTCAAGCAACTAATACTTAAGTAATACCTAAATTTAGTCTAGTGTGTCATTTAGATCTTTAGTCCAATCATACATTGACTAGGAATACTATAAAATTATGACATCCTGGTAATGTAAATGCATTTTTTTATTGAGTGGTGAATTTTTAATATTCATATTAAAGAAATTGAAAACTATTTCAAGCAATGATTATGAATTAATAATTACTCCAATGTTAGGAGGGACTTAAAATAAATAAAGCACAAGCTGTTGTGGGGACAGACATGCTTGAGCTTCATGATTAAGGAGGGTGTGATTCCATATGGTTCTGTACATAGTTCACTAAAATATTACTTAGTTAGGCATTTTGTATGAACATTTATATTTATATATAATAATAGTTTGGAAATGCACCTTAAAAATTAGAATAGTGCTCACTAATCGGTTGTGGAAAAATACAAAAAAAATGGTGTAATCTATTTACTTAAGTATAATTATGATTAACAAATCTTGAGTATGATTCAAAATAACTAGTAATTATTTTTTCTTATTAAAAATTATGGCTAATTAATTGTTTAAATGTATTATTTGGTGTTAGTATTTGATTATAGGTTTGATTTAAAGTCATGTACAAATTTATGCTATTTTGTTTTTATTATATTGACATTATACATATGTTTTTCTGCTTAGAAATTCAAAGATTGTTTCTCTCAGCTATTTGCTTTTGTGTATATAATTGATATGAATGTTATAATATTACTAAGATCATAAATATTTACTTTTTAATCTTTATTATTATTATTTAATCTTTTAATAGGTAAGGAGGTATTGCATAATTTATTTACGATATAGAAATAAAATTGCATAAAGGGAATTTCCTTAAATATTCAACTTAATCTTTACTAATTTTTTATGCTTAAGTTAGATTGTAGTATGAGAAATATGTAGTATTAAGTTTATTTAAAATATAAATTAAATATATTTATTGAGTGACAGCATTGGTCAGAGGTAAAAAATTAATTATATTTTACATTATAACATATTTATATAACCAACAAATAATATAAAATTTCACTTAGAATTAGGCTGAAGTCTAATTGTATTAGTTATATATTATCTGATTGTATCACACAATATGCAATTTTTATGAAAATATTGATGAAATACAATGCAATTTATTCAAAATAAAAGTGTATAGTTTTTTATAATGGCAATACTACTTTTATATCACTTCCACCCTCAATAACAACCAATAACCCTCTATTCAACAAAATATACACTCCATTAAAATTTCAATCATCTTTATATATATATATATAAAATAAACATCTCTACACTTTGGCAATAATTTTTTTTTTTATATCTTTATTGAAATTTACAACTGTACATAGTAATACATTCAGTAAATTTGATGTAAGTTAATGATGCAATGATACAAGTATTTACAAGAAGAATTCGAAGGTTTAATGCGTATGTCCAAATTAGCCTCATAACTATCATGTAGATCAGTCTTTTGTAATGAATTGGAAGTTTAGGAATCCTTCCCACTGTTCTTTATGGATGTGAGACGTGGCCTCTTACACTAAGGGATGAACAACGCCTTAAGGTTTTCGAAAATAAAGTATTTCGCAAAATATTCGGACCGAAAAAGGATGAATTAATGGGAGAATTTAGAAGATTACACAATGCTGAATTAAGGGACCTACACCCGGTAAATACAATTCAAGTTATAGCATTAGGGCGTTTAAGATGGGCATGTAAGGTTGTAGGCCTTAGTAACAAACGGATCCCTAAAATTAATTAATTATATTATTATATTATATTAATTAAGTTAATAAACACTGAACCAATGGGTAAACGTCTGAGAGGTAGACCAAAATGTAGATAGGAGGATTATGTTAAAACTGATTTAGTGGAATTGGGTTGGGAGGGGCATCATTGGAAGGATGTATGCAGAGAGCATTTGGTGGTGTCGGCATCGAACCTTCGGGTTCGTTAGGCCTTTATTATTTATTTATTTATTATTTACATATTAAATATAACATATCAGTCAATTAAATATAAACATTTTTTGTGACCTCTTGTGACGACAGAAGGGAGGTCGTGTAGTGTGGACTGATGGAATTATGATTTTCATAAAGCAGACAGTTCACAGTGATGGAATACTTTCATGGCCACTCACTTAAACTCATGTAACCAAAAATTTTAGAGGTATTGTTTCGTATATCTATTTTAATTATATCCTCACCCATTATTTTGATTATATCCCCACCTGACTCCTAGTGCCACATCTGTCCAGGTTGGCAACTGGAGGATCAAAGCAGACTAATGCACCCTACCATAATACACAGTGGTCGCTACAGCTGTTCCTTACTCCTTTCTCTGCTACTGGACTAGCCCTTCTGGGGAAGTCGTTTCAGGGAAAAAAAAACAAGGAATGACATTCCCTGGCTACTGAGATAGTACAGGAACCTGCTTTTCTTAACCCAGAATATTGGGATGTTCTAATAGCTCAGTGTAAAGGTTCAGGTAATACCAGTTGGTGACTGGATGGGACCCTGCTACACGTACTGGAGTTGCTCCCCCCGGGGCTACTAGACCTCACTTCTTGGGGTAGGCTTTTTCAGTCAGGTTGAGGGGTGTGATGGTTATACATCTACTCTAACACCATTCATTAAACAATACCAACAAAATAAAAAAATTCAATGCAATGTACTGTTATCAAAGTAGGCAAGGAACAGTCGCCCCAGATTGAACAACATGAATTAAAAAAAAAAAAATGAATGACCCCTTTCTAGCCATTTCTGACATATGGTGGAGAGTTAGGTGGTTATCTAAAGGTAAATAACCTATTCTAACCATGGCGACAGGTCAGGTTTTCATTACTTGGGACCATCAAAGAAATAAAAATCGACCCATCAGGCAGGATTCGAACCGGTGCTGCTGCAGTCCTGAGACAATTGCTTAACGCTTTCAGCTAGAAAAGGCCCAATCTGAATGTGAAGACTATTCTAACTATGAAGATGGAAGTGAGCTGGCTGCTAAACCGAGAAGAGACAGGGTGGTGTGGCCACACCAACTTATAGCTTTCCAAGTCAAAGTGAGAGCCTTAGTGAAGGGCTCATCCTTCTTTGGTCGGATTTGTTGACTGAATCTGACTGTGGGAGGCTACCACATCATATTAGTCAAGTCAAAGCTGGCCCAAGCAGCTAGAGGGGATGGAAAGATGCTACCTACCCTGTTTCACTGATGGTTCAACTGGTCTAATGAGTGCAGGAGTCCATATAGAAGATTCAGGCTTTCCATTAAGCAGGTACACATCTGTTTTTCTGGCAGACGTATTTGTCATTTTGTCAGAAGCTGAATGCCTGGAAGTTATTAATGGTGAAAATGCTGATATCATCATCTTTTTAGCTAGTCAGTCTGCCTTTCAACCCCTCGAATCACCTAAAGTCACCTCTACTTTGGTGAGATAGAGAGTGTGTAAATTGTAGAAAGTTTTATCATGGATTGGGAAAAAAATTAACATAATGATTAAGAAATAAAAATTATATATTCACTCATGGTATAAAAATGTACAAATTATAAAACATAATATACATAATTTTTTAAATACACTTTTTCGCATAAATAAACATAAAGTAATAAGATTCATACAATATACTCATAATATATATACTAACAAACCTCGTCTAAATCTTTGTAGATTAGTAATGATTATTAATATATTTTTATTTTGGAATGCATATATTTTTTGTAAAATGTCTTTTAAATCATATAGCATAGAGTTAAAATAAATATGTATTTTTATCAAAGAATTCCATACTGAACTACATTTTGGAACAATAAGAAAAAAAAGTAAATATTCTTAATTAGATATCACATTGCTGTACTAATGTGGTATGTGATTGTGATGTCACTGCTAACTGATTCTTAATTTAATAATATACTAAATATACTTGTTTATTTAAATTCTTTTCTATCTATATTAACTAAATGTCTAAGATACAAGGTGCGAAGATTTATAACCAAATGGAAATAGCAACTAAATCTATATAATAACATTTATTAATCAACTTTAATATAAAAATTTACAATATCAACAAATATCACAACCTTAATTCCAAAACCTCCTAACTATATTTTTATTTAAATTAAAGCTTTGAGTGAATCTTGAAGTTGGATGCATTTAATATCTATTGATTTTTAAAATTACTAACAGGTAATAAATATATGAAACTTCAAGATTCACTCAGATCTTTTATTTATATAAAAATATAGTCAAGAGATTTCATAATGAAGGTTCCAACATATATTATAAAATATGTACAATTTAAAACTAAAAATAGAGAGTACTAGTTTGCTATAGACCCACACAGATGACTAGGTCACAAAACATTGTTTTTAAAATATTTTAACCTAAGTTAATTGTTCTGAAATGTTAGTTTTCTAAATATTGCAATAATATTTATAATTCAATATCGATAATTTAGAGAATTTTTTATTGAGTTAACATTAAGGTTGATAATAAAGAAATACTAAAAAATTCCTGTAATTGTATGGAATAATCATTGATGAAATATTGTTAGACAAGAGTAGATTATTGAAATGCCATTTGGCGAACATATTACATTGGATGGTAGATAGAAAGAAAGGAAACAGGAGTGTATTGAGGTATTGTCTTTAGGTTCTAAGATGAGAACAGAAGCAATCATATATTTTATTTGTTGTTGGTCCAAAGAATTTATGAGGTGATAAATTAATACACCTTAATACTAATAGAGCAGTTCTATTTGAAATATTAAAACACTTCCCATATACATTATAAGCAGAAACGTAGTCAATTATAACCAGTAATAAGCAGTTTTTAAAACGACACCCACTTTTATTTACATTTATGTTATTTTTTCTTGACACTTGTAATCAATATTTTATGCAGCACCTTGCAAGGTTATTAGTTATGCTAATAAAATTTAAAAAAAATAATAATAATAAAATAAGTAGATGAAAGCTCGTAGTAGAATAACATTGCTGGTCCTGTGATTTAAATACTTTTTTCGTTGTAATCTTCATCACTTTCAAGACTTTGAATATAAGTAATAAAATATCAATTTTTCTCCTAACTTAATTTTTTTTTAAGTTGATCTGGTAATATAAAGATAATGGCACAAAAGAATTTGGAACAAAATAAAATTTACATAATCTACAATTTTACTGTGAATTAACTAAATACTATCTTCTATTGTGATCTTAAGAGATTTATTTTTGAAACCAACTCGATATACTTCAGTATCGAGTGCAATTCTGTTTGGTGAATCATTAATTTCATCAAATTCAAACTGGTTTTCACGACTTACTGCACATCACCATATCAGCCTCACAACTCCAACCAACACTCACTAGATGTTTCCAGCATTCATTGTCCCAATTACATAACCAATTATCGGTCAGGTACACAGATTTAAGTACATTTTTGCTGACAGATATTGTTTTAAAGGTATAAAGATACCCTTAAAGGAATGAACAAACCATTTAATTATCTTAATGAGAAACCTTTCACAGCCTAAGTACCAGGATAAGGGCTGTAGCAATAACAAACAATGATACTGATAAATTGCTTGCCGAATTGCAGTGTTCTTCAGGCTCCTTACTTATCTTAGTTACCACCATTGGATCGACTGTAAAAAATTATTACAATTGAAATAGAAAAAAAAACACTTTTGAAAAAAAAAAAAGAGTATTTATTTATAAATGTTACATGTTTAATCAATAATGAACACACCACATTGCAGATGGTTTGTATATTTGTACTTTACATTTTGAATATTATTGTCAAAATATCTCGATCATTCATAATTTGGTATTATAAACATCTTTTAAAAACATTTATTTGACATAATATATTATCCATTATTTTTTTTAGTTCTTACTTATTGAACAACATTTTGATTATAAATTCTTATTCAAAATATGGCCACAAACATAAATATCATCCGTTTAAATGTCCTCTAAGCACTTTTACAATAATCTAACTCTTTCACATGACTGACTGCTCTCCTTTCAGCTCAAGATAAATTAATAAAACATAATTTATCCTAACTGTGATTAATCAGTAACTCAGTTCACAGCCTATACCTATCACAATATCACAATGTGAAATATCACTTTTATGGCAGGACTTGTGACTTATGTAGCTTTTCCTTCATGAATCGCTGGAGCAGAACACCATTCCTAAAATCAAGTAGCACTGTTCTTTGCCACTCCTGGTTGATGGTTTCTCTTTTTTGGTCCAATAGTAAAAAAAGAAATAAATGAATTCAAATATTTACAATTAATAAACATCTTTATTAGATTAAATAAATATTTTACATTTCATTGAATTGAATAACTATTCATATTGTGCACCCTTTTACCATCATAGTGCTTTCATAAGATTAGAATATTTGTGTGATCAGTAAGTATATCATGCTATGATTAGTATTTACAGATTTGGTTTACCATGAAGTTCAGTTCTCATAAAGTTGTTTTTACACATAATTATGTCACAAGACATGCATTAGAAGTAACTATACAATTTTTAATCCCATAATAAATTCTCAATTATTATTAATTAGTAAAGTACAATTAAAGAGGCAATGTGGTAATGTAATTTTAAAAATATTAATTAAACATGTAAAACATTTCAAATATAAGAAGTATAGAGATTTTTGAGAACAAAAAAAACAATATTATAATACTAGAATTGATAGATTTATAAAATAGATTACACAATAATAGAAGCATAGAAGTAGCTTGAAAGATCATAGATGGAATAATGGAGTGAAAAAAATTATCTTTTGAAAATTGAAATTCGATCAACTATATATTTAAAACAGAACTTCAAATTATTGTCATTAATCATTAATAATAATGCTATAATGAAATCTTATAAAAGATAGTCTTAGTTATAAATTGAACTATCCACCGATGATTATTGAAACTAAACTCAGAAAGGTTAAGGTTTATTTTATTTATATTTTATAATAATTTAATAAATTTATTCTTTTGAATAATAACAGGGAATCAGGCTTCAAAAGCAAAAATGGACATCCACCACTTACAAAAGCTAGAGACAGTAACTAAATTTTGCTTATTTTTGCCAAGATCAATATCAATGAATCAAAAATTATATTATGATGAATATAGAGAGTGAATATTAGTCTAAATTAAAATATACTGTTGAACCTCAATGTATTGAAATTTTATATATCAATTTTTTTTTTTCACGAGCCATAAAGTTTTGATTATGAAAAATTGTTTATATATTGAATAAAATGAAAAATTGAATCAGCCTATTTGAAGGTTCATTATGATGTCCAAAAAATTTAAATCAATTAATAAGACTTGAAAATTCATTAACAAAATTTATTATTATAACACATACATCCTCAATGATAAGAAAGTATCAAGTATGATGTAAAGATATTTTATTTGTTTAGCAAGTGATTTTGGCTTATTTAAACTTCATTTGCGGTAATTTATAGGTGAAATTATTTTAAGACCTTGCTCGATAAATGAGGACTTTAAATTTTTATTAAAAAATATCCCATTACTGGTATTTCAGTATTTCACAATAATTATTAAGGAAAGAGTATTACCTAGTAACTGTTCCATTTAAACTGGCTTCAAAAAAGAAAGTCCATCTTAAAATCTTGATTATTTTTCTTTAACAGTATTATTCAAACCTTAATAACTTTACTGTTTTTAGTAGATACTACATGTATATGTATGGCAATGATTCAAATTTTGAAATTTGGAGTTCTGAACAAAAGATAAAAATTGCCATATTTTATTTCTCCAAATTTCTGAGAGTCAATTTGTAACATAGAGGTTTAGCTAAAGATCCTAATATTAGTTTTGGCATTGATGCACAAATGGAAATACCCGAATAGTTTTTTAAAAATCTATGTCTAAATTACTTTTTATTTTAGGTAATTATTAGCCCAATATAAATTTTAAAGGTATAATAGGCAGGCTTATTTTAAAATAAAATACCACGAGTTTTAAAATTCTAAATAAAAAGAATCATTAGTATTTTCATATTCATTATTCTCCATTATTCCTTTTTTTAATTCTAAACATTATTAGAATGAGTTGGTGGAACACACACATGGTTTCAACGTATTACATCTTTCAACATTTTTAATGTTCTTAAGTAAAAATAACATATTCCAAAATTAACAATTAAACTTTATGTTTATAATTTTAATTGTATAATTTCACTTTTCAAATATAATTTGACTCATTCTGATAATGTATCTAATAAAATAAACACAAAAGCAAACATAACACTTTCAAGTCATAACAATAATTTTTTCTATAACAAAATACAGTGCGATTTTATACTACTCAAATCAAAACATCTAAATACATAAATAAATGTGCTTCTTTAAACAAAAGAAAAAAAAACAAGCAACAGACCTTATATTATGTTTTTAATAAAACTGCCAAGTAATTCATAACAATTCATTCATAAATCTAAGAAATTACAATATTAAAAAGAACAAAGAAAACAGACAGAAACAAACGACAAACAGCGTTGACAGAAACTAATTTATGGGTTAGTGCAATTAGTCGTGCAGTGCAATCATATTAAGCAAATTCTCATGCAAATATATATTCTTTTACCAATGGCTAGAAGGAGCGATTTCCAGGGGTTTGTGGAGCCACTTTATTATCTAATCTTTAAGCCTACGCAACCGTGACAGCAGTTAATTGTAATAATCAGTCAACAAAGATCTAATAAATAATTAACTTTGGTTTACTAAAAGATACTATAAAAATAACCAAAACCAGTATTAATTATTTTATTTTTTAAGGCAAATTTTACTAAAACCAAAGTTGGTATTTATATCTTTTATTTTATTTAATAATAGTTAAGATCAAGAAATATAATCTTTAGTAACAAAAAATTTTTTTTTTCTTTACTTTCAAATGAATGTATAAATAATTATTTAAATAAGTTACCCTGAGGATTCAATAGAAGAAGAGATAAAGTTTATTATGTTTTAATGTTATTAAATATTAATATTATTCACATGTTTTTCTAAATTATTTATCAAGAATTTTATTTAATAATAGCCAAAAGAATAAAAAAAGAGGTTTATTTTTGTTTGGTTTTTTTAAAAATTCTATATAGAATTTCTATTGGAATAAAATGGTTAATAAACTTCAGTAATATGAATGTAGAAATCTAAACACTTAATTTCTTCAGCTATAAAAAAAACCCTATTAAAATCACTTAATTTATCTATGCTGTATTTATTGATATATCAATTGGTTCTATGAATGTAATTTTATCCCTCAGGATATATTATGTTTTTTTTCTATTATTCTGATCTTTATCACCAATGTACTGAACCTAGAATCAATATTAAAACGTAATTGAAAAGTTAACATATTTGACTTCATTTCTTATTAGTTGTATAAAATGAACATTCACATTACTAAAGTTTTATTAACCTTAGAGGAATTATCTTAACTATTCCATTTTTTAAAGATAACTTGACACCAACTGTTCCCATCCACCATTTATTATACATTAATCACCATTTTTAATTGTAAAAATATATACATAGGAACTTTCTTTCTATAATGATTAATTATTTACAATTTACATGCTTTTAGCGCAGGATCTAAGGACAGATTAAATACTCCAAGGTATTAAAGTTTCATTAAAAAATATTTAATAAAAGAAAAAAATTAGTTAACATATTATTAATGTAACGAGATCTTTGAAATGGAGGATTAATGGTTGTTTATCAGATGCTGTCCTTCGAAAGCATGGACTCACCGCCATCTAGTATTATATCAGTTACATCACCATCCCTTGCCCCTGGGATCCGCCCCTTGTCGCCATCTTGATAGTTCTCATCCTGTTTCTCACCGGTTATTCCTCCTTTCGTCTCTGACCGACAGCCGAACCACCAGTATCCTGCATTTCTGGGGAATGGTGGATCTGCCTCATCAACCTGTTAAAAAGGACAAATCTTTCTTAGAAAAAACAAAACAAAAAACAATGATGTATCTATAATAAATTTGTATATTAGAAACTAATAATTATTTTTTTAATTTGAATTCTAACAATTATTAATCAAATGGCAACAAATAGTCTATTTTGATTCTATAAAATACTAAAAAACCTAATATTATAACTTGAAAAAAGCATAATGATAAAAAAGTAAATGGAATTTGAAAATATTTTCCTAAGTTTTAAAAGTAACTTATAAACATATAGAAATTAATTATGTATATAAAGATACTAAAAAATATCCTAAATATATTCCACACAATTCAAAATTAAGAAAACTGCTTACCGAGAAAGATCTGTCGTTAAACCTATAATATTGACCCTTCTTGAAGAAATAAGTCCAACCATTGGTATATGTTAGTGCTGCATCTAAATTATTTGGAATTCCTTCCCAGTTAGAAATAGGTTTAGGATATTTCATAGAAACTGGAGGTTTTTGCATTGGATCGAATTTCCAGAATTTCGAACCTTAAAAAAAATATATATATATTATTATAATTAGTTATACTTATAATAAGCTATTTTATCAACAAGAATTTAGAATCATTATAATATATCATTATCATTATAAGAATTTAGAATCATCATTAGGACAAGAATTCAAAATCATTATTTTTCAAGATTTTCATCATATCTTTAGCTTATTGAACCGATAAGTTAGAGAACTATTGTATTATGATAGGAAACAAAGTAGTCTTGAGTATAAAGTGCTTTTTACGCTATCATTGTTCAAACCCTGGACTAGAACCCAAACTTTCTTTTAATTTAATAAAAAAAACGGACTTTTCAGGTGAAGTCTTTCCTAATCACTAGAAAGACTTACTTATTTACATTGAAATAAAAATAACTTACTGAGAAATTCAGCTGCTTTGTTAGACATATTTACTTAATACTGTACTGATTTATAGATATATTTAAGATGTGAAGCTGAAATGGTTCATTTATTCAATTAAAAAATACTCTTAAGTCTCTAATATTATAATTGATGTTGAATTAATGAATTAAAAATACATATTAAAAATAACAATAACATTATTCATGAATTATACAAATTTTACCTTTGAAGAAGTAGATTTTTCCATTTCCACTCCATACCATTGCTGCGTCTAGATGATCTGGGATTCCAGTGAAACCCTCACTAATTTCTTTTGGATAGTCACCATCCATCTTTTTCCCATTGTACCTCCAATATTTCGTGCCTTTGAAAAAGTATGTTTTGCCGTTTCTGTAGGTAAAAGCTGCATCAATGTTTCCAGGAAGTCCGGTCCAGGATTTGCTAATAAGTTTAGGATAGCCGCTGGCTATAGACTCTCTGGTGAGTTTCCAGTAGTGATCGCCTGAACATTAAAAAATAATCTTATTTTAGTTTTACAAGGTTTTTATTTATATTTTATTCTTTATTTAAAATTTAATGGTCAAACTTGTTTGAACTTTGTTATTGTGGTTTAATTATAAGAAAGTTAATATACAAATTCTTCAATAAGATTGAAAAATATTTTTGAACCACTATATTTTATTCTATATATTTCACATGTAAATATTTATTTTGGATATGTGATTTGTGAGGTATATGAATTACCTTTAAATACATATGTATCACCATCTGCAGAGTTGAACAGCGTGTCAACAGTTGCATCATTGCAAAGTTCAGCATTATCCTCATCACCTGATGATTCTGGTGGTTCATGTGGTGGTTGGGCTGGCCTAGAGGGAGTATCCTTACCTCCTTTTCCGTATAAAGTCTGAAAATATTAAATTTAATATAATAAGATAACTATTATGATATTTGTTACCTTTCATATCTGTATTTATTCATTAATTTAGTTCTTTACTTTATTCGCAATCAAAACAATTTAAAAAAAAAATTATGTTTCTGTTAAATATGGAAGACAAAACAATAAACTTATCGAAATTACTGTCATAGTGGTAGAAAAAGAAGATTAATTAATGCAAAAATAAATATATTGTCTTAAAATAAATAGTTTTTAATTTTTGAAATGGATGATTGGTGGCAATGAAGTTGTTTCCAATTATTTATTACTAATTGTATTATTTTATAAAAATAAACTATACTACATGTTTATAATTTTCTGTAATCCATATGAAATCAATTAAGGAAACAATCACAGAAATTAGTAGCAGAAAGCATTTATAAACAGTTTTTTTATCTCTTGCTACATAGTTTGATTATGATAAAACCAATTGGTCATTGTTAAATCCCTATTTATCGGTACAATATTTATTTCTCATGGTAAATTTATACCTGGATAGCATCAATATCATCTTCATCAAGTTCGAAATCTGGTTGATAGCCTCGGTAAAATGGTGCCATCAGGGCTGATCGTATATCTGAGTGAGACAGTCCAAGCGAATGGCCAAACTCGTGTGCAGCTACTTGAAATAGGTTTGTTCCTACCAATGGAATAAAAAGTTTATTAGTAATTATGTTGACTCACAGAAAATATTTTTAGATTAATTATTACAGATTTATTACCAAGTAGTTAGCTAACAGTGATTGTGTTCATTCAAATTTTATTGATGATGCCTCCAAATTTAAAATTTTATGTGATACAATTCAAATATAGAAAATAATTGTTAGCATTAATGTTGAATTGGTAATGTAGTGGTGAGTTATTTTTTATTATACAAAACATTTTATTAAAACTTACCTCTGTGTGTATTGACAGTCCACTTTTCTGAATCATCAAAATGTGCATCGCCACCATAAACAGGGAAGAAGGCATGAGCCAGGGTGCCACCGGGTCCATCAAATGGATCTCCATCACCATGCTCTCCCCTCTCAAATTTGATTTCGATGTGGACTGGACCTATGTTCAGATATTAAATTAGATTAGAATAATGGTTAAGAAATTAATAAGCAGATATGTTTAATATAATGCATTGAATTAAATCAGGCTTTGAAAATAGATCTAACAAAAATCAATATCTATCTTAATTTTAATACAAAAAGTCTTGAATACAGATATTCAAGATATTGTGACATTAGAAATTTGTGGTCCAGATTTCATGATCTGAAACTTTCTGAAGAAGAAATTGTTTCTGTTAATAAGCCTCTAAAATACAAATTTATCCCTTTACAAAATCTTTTAGGTTTCCCCATTTTAAACTTTTAAAATAGCCAAAATCTTCACAATTCATGTATTTTATATTTTTTAAAAAAAATTTCCTCTTCCTTTTTAATTTTGTGTAAAAATTAAAAAATGTGTGGCTACATACCAGAACTCTTCTTTGTGAAGGTGAGGGGTGTCACATCAGACCACACACTGAAGGCCTTCTTCACTTCCAAATCAGTATCAATTTTGGGCAGGTGTCTGGGGTACTTTGAGATCCGATATGTGAGGTCCTTGACTCGCCATCTGCTACCTGCACAAAAAATAAATTAAATAAAACAGATGTTAAAGTTATATGTTGCCTATAACTAAAATTTTATTGACTTTCTTGGACGTAAATTTCCTATTGATTTATTCAATTTATTGGTTATAGTATTGTAATGCTACACATTTGTGCACTCTAGCAACAAGCATGGGAACCTGCTGATCTGCTTAATATGTGTCGGTACCAGGAGGAATATTAGCACAGGTCTTTAAATCTTAACAGCTTCAACCAGGACCATATTTTTTAATTTCATTTTTCACCACATACAAATAAATGTATAAGTAAATTTATATATAACATTGTAAATATTGAATTATTATATGTATTGTAAGTGAAAGTAAGTTATAGAGATGTCCTGGACGAGCTTGTTGAAGTCAGATACTTGTTGAACACATCTCGACGTTAATGTTTATTTTGAGTATAAAATAGACTCTATTGAGATAAGGCTAAGCACGTTTTTCCTTTCAGACCCCCTGGGCTTTATGTGGATATTTCTTTCTGATTATGAAGTATTTTAGGAATTATAAATTAGTTATTCGTCCACTTTCCTTTTCCACAATTTCGAAGACTAATTCCCCTTATCCTAAAACTAGGCCAAATGAATGGTTCCCTCTGTTTGTATTCTGTAGTGACTGATTGCCTCTGCCTGCACCATACTATCCCTTAATAAAGTTTGGACACTGATTCCTTATTAAATTAACATAATTACCAAAGGCTTCTTCATTTGAATTACGTATTAAATCAATATTAATATGTGAAGCTGAGGCTGTTAATATATTGAATTCTTGTTCTCTATTATCTTTCCTACCTAACATCTAGTACATTTAATAAATGGACATGCAGTATTGAGGCAAACAGAGATCTATATAAACTGTCCTCGAAACAGTATTATCGGTAGTTAAATGTTATTTAAAACATAGTAAATTAACAAAGATGGTTTTTGAAGTGATTGAATTTATTCTTGAAGTCTATTGCTATTCCTTATTTAATAGAAAATGCAAAGGGAGAAATAAAAGCATATTTGAAAATTCAAACATAATAAGCTAATGTTATTAGATATGATAATGATAAATTTTCAACTCACTATAACACAATGAATCGGTCATCTCACCAAATCAATTTAGTCATAATGAACACAAGGAGCAAAATACTGCCTGATGAGGGGGCAGACTCTGCTCGATACACAAGTATAATGCAGTGTTTGTAATTAAAACAAAATTCTCAGAAGACCACTCTGAATGAACTAAAAGTTTAATAAATAAATATAATGTTGAGAGAGAGAGAGAGAGAGTGAGGCAAAGGAGAGTGAGAGCGAGAAAGGGAGATGGGGAAGAGAAGAGAAGGGATGATTAAAACTTTTTAAAGTCATGACTCCATAACAGCAATAATATAAAAAATTGTTAAATAGAATATATGATATGATTTTTTTTTAAACCCTAATAACGGAATAATGGTGTCATGTGAATATGGGAGGTATATATTTAACTTGGCAGAGTGACATGCGATAAATGGGTGTGGGTGGTGAAATGGGTTAAAAGAACGGGACGTATGAAAAGAGGCTCTTAGTCACCAAAATTGATGCATGGATTTGTTATTGTCCCTAAGTGAAAGGAATTTATTAAACTTGATGGTTTGGAATAATCGACAACTCTATCGCATCAGAAAACTACTAGACACTTAAAATTTCCAATGATATTTTTAAACATTCCTCATTATAAAATATCTCATACATCTGTTAATTCGAAAACAGTTAATAAATAAGCACATATTGGATTGGATTTTTTAAAGAAAAGGATTAATATAAATATTACTAATTGACTTGTTGGCGGCTGGTTGATCTGCTGACAGATTGCTACGGCAGGACGACCGGAAGCAGGAACTGATTCAATGTCGGATGGCTTCCGCTCTTACAGTGAGGCAATTTGCCAGAGCTACCCTGACCGCCAAATTTTATTCGTGTGTGATGCCACTGCAAATGGGTTTAATTACAGCTGTAGATATCCGCTAGCTACGCTCGCTGGAGAGATAAAAACACGCCAAAGGACCCTTTTCGGTTAAGCTCGATATTTAACACGGAAGAGAGCTGTAGCTTTCAGAATTCAGCTCATTTTGGTTTAATACTTGGAAACTTGTACGATAAAATAAATTAACAAAATGATCCGAAACTTGAATAACATTAAGCCAATAGTTACATGTAACAAAGAAATAATACTACAAGAATTCTAGTCATTAACTATTACGTCATTCAGACATGGTGGAAGTTTATTCGTGTGTGATGCCACTGCAAAACGGGTTTAATTACAGCTGTAGATATCTGCTAGCTTCGCTTGCTGGAGAAATAAAAACACTCCAAAGGACCCTTTTCGGTTAAGCTCGATATTTAACACGGGAGAGAGCTGTAGCCTTCAGAATTCAGCTCATTTTCAGAAATAAACGTCAATATTTTCCTGGTATTTCATCTGTTTTGTCTACCATCCCTTGCCCCTTACTGTTTTACCTCGCCACCTACATTCAATTCTGTTTTGCCCTTGCCTCCTGTCAACGATAAGACTGAGCATTTCTCTCCTTACGTAACATCTTTTTTTTATGATTTGAGCATTTTGCTCACCTGACACCTGCGTTTCATATTTTAAATCATGATCCGAGGCAAGAAGATCTTAGATATTTTACAAAATCTTGATTCTTCAACCCCTGATGGAAGAGCTACGATTTCAAATTGCATTGAAAGTAATCGTAAATATTTTTGTTATCATCACATCCAATTATATATTATATAAAAATAGTACAAATAGGCTACCATGAAATAAATGCTCCCGGGACACCTCTTAGGTGACAAAAAAGTAGGACACTCCAGCCGTGTTAGGTTCACTAAACTATGAATCATTTTATGATATCAGGTTTTAACAGACAGTGGTTGGCCATTTTGATTTAATACTTGAAAACTTGTACCATAAAATAAATTAACAAAATGATTCGATAATGGAATAACATTAAGCCAATAATTACATGTAACAAAGAAATAATACTACAAGAATTCTAGACATTAACTATTACGTCATTCAGACATGGTGGAAGTTGCATAATTCTAAGCCATATAGATCTGGGTAATAGGAGTCAAACAGGAAATACGTCATGAAGATTATAGCGTCGGCTGGAACAAATAGTGGCTTGTGCTAATTTGCTGAGCTGATGAGCTGAACAATAAGAATAAAGCTGTGAATCTGTAGCTGTAGAAATTAAAATGAATCCTCAATAAAAATGAAATTTTCTCATTTTGCTTTTTCAATATCATATGAAAATAGTATGATTTTTATTTTAAATAAAGGTTTCGTTCAAACTAAACTTCTAGTTTGTTTTAGCTCCTATGGTTTCGAAGAAATAATGTTTCAAAGAATTGGGCCTATGACCCTATCCTTAATAGATACTTTGTGCTATTTCTATTTTCTTATTTTGTTGGGAAATCCTTTTTATTATTTTCTAAAGGCCAAATGTTATAATATATA
>NW_027105045.1:0-1128 GCF_000696795.3 Halyomorpha halys
TTTTTTTAAATTTATTTTAGTATGTATGAGATCACTCATCACAATAACCTATTGCCCACAACTGTGTGGTAGATTGTAATATCTATCAATAAATAAATCTATATAAAAAAAAAATCTCATACCAAATTCTCTTACTTAGTAACATTATTTTAGTTTTTGTATATTTTTTAGCCTTGATGAATTCCTGCAAAGTGGGGCGAAACGTTTGCTTATAATAAATAGTTTATTTACTATTTGAATTCTTCTGACCGCACCCGGGCAACTTACTTTAATGGAAGAAAATCGATGTAGGAAGATGGTCTGGGTGACGTTAGATAGATACGAAAATAGCAAAAAAACTATTAAACCCACGTACCCCCAGACCTTACTGGGATTCATCAGGGTTGAGTCAAGAAAGGAGAGTCCAATTTATAGTAATCTTCTAATAAAAGAAAAAAAATCAAAGGTGTAAATAAATATATTAAAAATATATATAATCTTTCTTATCCACTTGCCTTTCACTTTCATCCTATTCAATCATTTAGTAAGACCCTCCTCCGTGGTAGCCTTATTAATTTAAGTCTGAAGTACGTAACAGACAATTATAGCGAGTAGGTTGGTCGATGTTCAACATGTCACTCTACCACAAGAGGAGCACATAGCTAAAAAAAGGACATCCTTCCCCAGCGGACCCGCCTCACTAAGACCTCCTTTGTTTCGTACCCTCCTATGGAACAAAATATTGAGTAAAACAATATTTAAGACCCTAAGGCAGTGAGGCGGTCCTATATCACTTTTGAAATATTTGTTTAAAACAGGAAGAGGATACTTCAGGATGCTTAAATATTTAGAAAGCGCCTGAAATTGAAAAACGGCGTGAAAGTTGAAAAGTCAGATAAGTAAGACTACCGCGGAGGGATTCACGGAGTTTTAAAATTATCAATTTTATTTCATAATGATAATCCTCTTAGATTAATTATTTATTTTATGATTGAGAGTGGTTTATTTTATTATCAATTTACACAATTTTGATCCTTATTAGTCTCAATCTTTATTCTTTAATAATTTTCCAACGTTTCGGCCCTCAGGCCATTCTCAAGGATACAACCTTCAATATTGATGTCATTGTTTTTTTTTAAATCTAAATTT
>NW_027105045.1:4915-5617 GCF_000696795.3 Halyomorpha halys
GTTTTATAGCGGAATGGCCAAATCACTCACATCAATAAAATATTAATTATTTTTAAAATAATAACGAGATGGCATAAGTTAATTCAGTTAAAAATACCACTTTGAAGAACTAATAACTAAAAAAAATTAACTAATCAAGTCTGTGGTAAATCTATAAAAAAACACTAATAAAAAAAAACATAAGTTAAAGGTCATGAGTTATTCTTATCTCCTTTTATTTTCCGTCTTTTAGTGCATACCGTATTTTTTATATTTCTCTTTGTCCACTGTTTATTTGTTATTTTTTTTCTTTTTCATTATATGTCTATTTCTTTCTTTATTTCTTGTTTATTTATACTTTTCACTATACATCTTATTTTATTTACTATAATTTACTTTGTTTATAGTTATTTAAAATTTCACATATATTAAATCATTTTAATTACAACATAGTTTACTTTTATTTCATGTAATCTTATTCTCTCATTCTGTTAATTAATTTTAGTTTTTTGTATCATTTTTAGCCTGATGAAGCCCAGCAACGTTGGGCGAAAAATTGGCTCATAATCAATATTTTATTTACAATTTGAGTTATTTTTATCGCAAACGTACCAACTACAGTAGTTGTAATATAGTCTGAACCTATATTATCTAAACAATAACAACTTATGAAGTGTTTACATTTATCCTGTAAATAATAACAAAATGTATTTTGATTTTTGC
>NW_027105045.1:6799-8191 GCF_000696795.3 Halyomorpha halys
TATTTCATCAAATCCAGTAATAGTACAAGAGCCGGGAGGAAAAAAAGGCAGTTATCTCACCCCACTTTTTGGTTACTTTAATGAAAACTATGTATGATTAATAGTCAGGATTGATGAGTCTGCCAAGTATAGGTAGGGGGAATAAAAAACGGCGGCTGTTTCAAAGCTATAAAAAAAAACTAATTTTTCATTCGAAGCTCTAAAGCTAGCAAAAAGTAGGAACAACACTAGAAAACCCAAGAGAACGTCATTTAAAGAAGAGCAAATTTGCTAAAATATGAGCCCTAATAGAGTTATTTACGTTAAATAGTTTTCGAGGTATAGCTTGTAGGTTATATCTTAATTCAATTACACAGACTTGTACAATAGTAACTTGTACTTTAATATTTTTTAATTCCTTTTATATCACTAATAGTCATCGCTATCATTAAAAAAATAAGTTTTAGTATTATTCCCACACTAGTTTCTACACTTGTACTATGAACTAATACTATTAGCTTTCATTATGAAACAGGGCCCTGGAAATACGGAGTTGAGCTATGGAGTTCCACTAAACCATCGAATTCCTCTCGAATTTGGATTCGAGAGGAATTCGATGGTTTAAATAGTTAGTAAGGATTGGTCCTTACAGTCGAAAACCCTTAATGCTCCTTACTTTGTCACAAATCAAATCATCCACCAGGATCTCAATGTCCCATATGTTGCCGATTTGGCCAGAACGAGATACCAATCCTTCCATAATAAACTTCCTAACCACCCAAACCAACTCGTTTCTAACCTGGCTTCTCCTTCACTACCTAATAATCCTCCTAGGCGTCTGAAAAGAAGATGGCCCCGAGATCTCCTTTAGAAATGTTTTTGGAGTTCTATCAATGGGTAGGATCTCCACATGTTTATATCATGTAATAATATCACTTACAGCAAATTTACTTGATGTGTATATATGTATACAGTAGTAAATCACAATAAATAAATTATTAAAAAAAAATTGTATAAATATTTAAATTACGTATTTGAAATTTTGCGTTTAAATTTTAGGATATAAAATGTTTAATTATTGGAATATAGATTATGCATATACCAAAGATAGGTCCAATTATCAAAAAATATATGAAACCAGAAGTTTCTGAAAAATAAAATAAGAATTATGTTGGTTACAACATTATTAATACATCGTAAACACTTTAAAACTATTATCCTTCCCACTGTTCTTTATGGATGTGGAACGTGGTCTCATACACTCAGGCAGAAACAGACTTTAAGGTTTTGGATAATAAAGTATACCGTAAAATATTCTGACCGAAAAAGGATGAATTGGTATTGATTCTTCGGGTTCGTTAAGCATTTATAATTATTATTGGTTACAATATATCTTTTCTTAAATTTGCATTA
>NW_027105045.1:8911-11365 GCF_000696795.3 Halyomorpha halys
TAATAATTATATTTCCCAAATCACTCACAAATCCATAAGTGTACTTCAACAATTCCCAAGATTCCGTCATTCCAACCCTCAGAACACCCGTCAGCTCTTAGTATCCTTTCTCGTCCTTCCCCACTTCGACTACGGCTCCTTGGTCTATGGAGGGCTATCTGCAGGTCTGGAGTTGAGACTGAAGAGACTCATGAATCATTTCGTAAGATTTATCTTTGAGTTTCTAAGGGGATACACAGTCTCTCGATGGTATACCGAGTTGAAGTGGCTCTATCCAACCTTCCGAAGGCAATACCTCCTTGGTGTTTTCCTAATCTAAGTTCTAAAAATAAAAGAAACCTACCTATATCCTTGATCTCCTCATTCTTCGTTCATCCATCCATTCATTAAACACCAGATCCCAACCGACTGATTTATATATGCCCTCCTACAGAACCGCCTTCTTCAGAAAATCCTTCGTCATACGTGAAACCTCCATTTGGAATTCTCTCCCCATCTCCATTCCCCATCCCTCATCCATTCTTTCCTTTAAACAACACCTATTCCTTCACATATTGCATAACCAAACCTCCCCAGATTTTCACCCAACTAAGGGTACACAATTTATAAGGCTGAGGACTCTAGAAGGCTCCCGAACCCACAGAGCTGACTCAACGGATTTATTTTATTAAATTGACTGTCCAGAAATATCACTTTATTTATACTTTTTTTTTAGATATTTCTTAAAAACGGCTCTAATGACTTTGATTAAACTCGATAAATCCATCAATTCACAATGAACTGGTCCTAAAGGTTTTTTCATCATTTAAATAGTTTAGCTAATTATTTAAAATACGATGTATATAAGGATAAAGAGAACAATAATTCAAGACCGGATATAACAAAAGTTCTCGAGAGGTTAAATTAATAACTTCCTATTATTGTTTGCGATAAATTTCATGATAATCTTTTTGAATACAATCTCCAAGACTTCTTATCTATGATGAAATTTGAAAGCTTTAAACTATCTCTCAAAAAAGTTAAGTTATCGGCAGATCTAAAAAAAAAAATACGAATCTTTCGGTGATAATTAAAATTCTTTGAACATTTCTACAAAATGCACACTTAAGGATTTAATCAACACCTACAAAAAATATTAACACTTCAAATAACTACATTTTCAGCTATCTCAATAGCTATCTATATATAAACCATATATAGGTAAGTGAAAGTAAAAAGATATATTACAAAAACTGATATTTGTTTGTTCGTCAGTAGTTTATACACTACCACACCGTTTATCCGATTCTGATGGAGTTTTTGCTAAATGTTAAAGGTTTTACCGGGACGATTTTTGGTCCGATTTTTTTCCGTTAAAAAAAATTTATTAATAGAATTAAGCATATTATGCGCGTAGCTCAGCAAGTATACATTTTTCTCATAGCCATTAAGTGCCAATCGATTTGTATTTCTTTTAATAATAAGAAAAAATATTACTGATTCTACTTAAATGATTTTTTATTCCCTAAAATTAAAAAAAAAAAAATTAGTGAGGATTTCAGTAAAGTAGGTCAAAAATTTTTGGCAAATCATATTCGTTTTTGACGTCGGCTGAAACCCTCAAATACCAGAAATTAAAAATTAGAAATATTTTCCCTTGATTTAATTGGAGGATTCTTTTTCGGTGACAATTGTTCATATGATCGTTCGTAACTCCTCTACATTTTATCAAATAACAAAATTTAGATTTGATGCTCTTATAAGGGGGAAATATTAGTCTTAAATAAAGAGTATTTTTTTTTCTATACATTTATTGAGGTTAAAAAACTTCCAAAGACGAACATAAATTATTCTATATTTTTCTTTCTAGTTGTACAACGTTTCGGGACGATTGTCCCATATTAATACACCTTAATAATCCTATAAATAATAATTCATTTTAAAAACAATTCTCATACATGTCATATATGTGTATTTGTAATTCATACAATTATGTTTACCTCATACTTATCATACTTTCAATTTCACTATCGAAATTATGTCATCTATAAAACAAGGCTGAAAATTGTTTCACACCGAATTTGTTTAATAGATTATCCTTCACTATTGGTGCATTCTTCTCTCTCTGGAGCACAAACATTGCTCTATTTTGAACACTACCTCTTTGGAACTAATCTCATGTTCAGTATGCTGTTTTGTTATCTACCTAGTTGTATGTCCCACTTAATCTATCTTGTAATTTAAATTAAACTTTATGATTTGACTATTTTATCTCACTTATTTCCTCCAATCTTGTATGTTTATATGCTTTGTCAATTTATAATGTTGGGTGTAGTGTGTATTTAAATGTTTCAGTTTTGTAGTTTATTGTGTCTTTAATGTTTTCGGTTTTATGGATATCTTCCAGAAACCTTCTGCTTTTCGTGTTTTGTGTTATAGCTATTATTGTGGGATTTTTGAAGTTGAATTTGTGGT
>NW_027105045.1:11415-11840 GCF_000696795.3 Halyomorpha halys
GTTTTCGGTTTTATGGATATCTTCCAGAAACCTTCTGCTTTTCGTGTTTTGTGTTATAGCTATTATTGTGGGATTTTTGAAGTTGAATTTGTGGTTTACTATGGTAGGCCAGTGCATTTTTTTTATATTTTCAGTTTTAATTTGTTTAATTAGATCCGGTTTGTGACCTTTGGTACAGTTTATAGGGCCCTAAATAATTCCTAATTTTGGTGTAGATTAGTTGAATCATGTTGAAGTTAATTCTATATGTTATAGTTACTGTCTTATCACTTCAGGTATATATTAATTTATATCAAAGTTTCAATAGTGTTCAATTAATGAAAATACATCCTCGAATATAGCAATAGCGAAGTATTACCGGGTCTCCTAATACCAAATAAATATATACAAAGGATGAATAGGAGAATTTATTGTAGAATTTCCTT
>NW_027105045.1:13397-15028 GCF_000696795.3 Halyomorpha halys
CCTTTAGTAATATGTTCTTACGTCCATTCTCCTCTTGAATTTCCCCCTCGAGGGAAAAATTCCCTGTTGGGTAGGCGGGTAATTCATTTTTAAAAATTTGTACAGTCTCGTCAAGAATTAATTGTTCCCGCTTTTTTGAGGGAGTGAAATTAAATAATTACCGCTGAAAAAATTCTTTATCCGACCAATATAAAAATTAATTTGGTCTAGAAAAGAATTTTTTTTTTCATTATTACCTGAGCAACTAATTTTTTGAAATCTACGTCGTCCCACAAATCACCTATCTTGATCAAATCAATTTCATTGAATAATACATAGGAATACACACAGAGAAAGAAATTTATCAATCATGCTGCCCAAATACATCGGGTTGCTACATTACACAGCATATTGATCAATCCGTGATCATTTTTTTTGATATGATACAATATAATAGGAAGATAACATTTTTTTTTTTTTTTTCCCACAGTATTATTTTACAATTAATATCTGTCTACAAACTAAATACAAGCTTTTCAATTTATTCCTTTTTTTTTTTCTTTCCCCTCCATTTTACAACCCTTATTTCATTTTATCAACACCCTATATAACAAATATTAGAATATAAAAATATAGGAAACAAAATAGGAAACGGAATAACATAATACATCTCCCCTAGAAAACAGATTCAACCGGGACCATTAAAATGGAAGATTCCTTGTATGGTTAACTACTTAAACATAGATTTTCTCTAAATCTCAGTTTAACTATCAATTATTACCCGGTAAAGTTTACCACCAGATTTGAAGGTCAACCTTTGTGGCACTAGTGACAATTACTAATTTTACTTGAGAGTAGTTATAGTACAATATTACATATGTTTCATCTGAACCTGACCTAAAATTAATGTCACGGTCTTTAACCCTTTGTATTTAACAGATCGCTGTTGCCGTCCCTAATCCTTGCCGTCGTCCCTTCGAGAAGGGCTGGTGGTCGGGTATAGTTTTCAAACCTTAGCAATGGGTCCATGAGTCCCACTTCATTTGCTAGAAAAAATCCATCTAGCAATGTTGTACAATAATAGTAATTATAAAGGCTTGAAAAACGTTTGATAACCACAGTGCTTCTTTCAAAACGAATAGTACAAGAGCCCTAGAGGGGAAAAAAAGTCAGTTATTTCACCCAAATTTTTAATTACTTTAATGAAAGCTATGTGTAATTACTAGTCAAAACTGATAAGTCTGCCAAGTAGGGGGAATAAAAAATGCCGGCTTTTTCAAAACGTTAAAAATAATTAATTTTTCATTCGGAGCTGTGTTTAAAACTATCAGCAACAATAGAAAACCGAAGAGAACATCATTTAAAGAAGAGCAAATTTGCTAAACTGTAAGCCTTTATAGAGCTATTACGTTCACAAGTTCTCGAGATATAGATTTTTAAAAATCAATATTTTATAAAAATGTTGTACACAACGTACTGAAAGATCAGTAAATAGTGAATTTATTTTGAAAATTTTATATCTCAAAAACCATTTGACGTACAGATGTCTGTTAGCATTCAAATTAAAGCTTGTTTAATGAGCTATGAAGTAGTTTAATACGTTTATCGTCGTAAGAGTAATAGTTTTCATGATATTTGCTAAAATGAATTTA
>NW_027105045.1:15078-16159 GCF_000696795.3 Halyomorpha halys
CCTTTAGTAATATGTTCTTACGTCCATTCTCCTCTTGAATTTCCCCCTCGAGGGAAAAATTCCCTGTTGAGTAGGCGGGTAATTCATTTTTAAAAGGTTTGTACAGTCTGGTCAAGAATTAATTGTTCCCACTTTTTTGAGGGAGTGAAATTAAATAATTACCGCTGAATAAATTCTTTATCCGACTATATATAAATATAAAAATAAATTTGGTCAAGAAAAGAATTTTTTTTTTCATTATTACCTCAGAAACTAATTCTTTGAAATCTAGGTCGTCCCTCAAATCGCCTATCTTGATCAAATCCATTTCATTGAATAATACATTATTCCTATGTAACAAAATAGGAAACGGAATAATATAATACACCTTCGCTAGAAGACAGATTCAACTGGGACTATTAAAATGGAAGATTCCTTGTATGGTTAACTAATTAAACATAGATTTGTGCTAAATCTCAGTTTAACCATCTATTATTGCCCGGTAAAGTTTACCACCAGAATTGAAGGTCAACCTTTCTGGCACTAGTGATAATTACTAATTTTACTTGAGAGTAGTTATAGTACAAGAGTCCTCGAGGAGAAAAAAGTCATTTATATCACCCCTATTTTTTATTACTTTAATGAAAACTATGTATAATTAATAGTCAAAATTTACGAGTCTGCCAAGTATAGGTAGGGGGAATAAAAAATGGCGGCTGTTTCAAAGCCATAAAAAAGACTAATTTTTCATTCGGAGCTCTATATCATAAAAAATAGGCACAATACAAGAAAACCTAAGAGAACGTCATTTAAAGAACAGTAAATTTGCTAAAATATGAGCCCTAATAGAGTTATTTAAGTTAAATATTTTTCAAGATAAACCATTTTAGAAAGCAACATTTCATAAAAATGTTGTATGGGACGTACTGAAAGATCAGTAGTTAGTGAATTTATTTTGAAAAATTTATATCTCAAAAACCATTTGACGTATAGATGTCTGTTGGCACTCAAATTAAAGCTTGTTTAATGAGCTATGAAGTAGTTTAATACGTTTATCGTCGTAAGAGTAATAGTTTTCATGATATTTGCTAAAATGAATTTA
>NW_027105046.1:0-589 GCF_000696795.3 Halyomorpha halys
GGGATAGTGTACCCTTAGCTAGATAATAAAAGTAAATATGTACGGTTGTTTTATAAAAAAAAAAAAAGGGTTAATTTAATTTGCTAGGTAATTTTTATTATATGTAAAAATATATGTATACATTATTTTATACATTAACAGTTATTACAAGACTGACAAAAATGAAATCCCTAATTTTGTATATTTTAATTCATTGGTGCCTATGTAAATTTTATTCATGGCCCAAATTTTTATCGTTTAAGGGTGCTTATATATGCTTCAATTTATTACCAAGCAACGTAAGTAGTTTTTCAGGACACTACTGAAGGATGAAATGATTTTAGAAATAACTCATAAAATATTGATGTTTAAACGTAGGAAACTAAATTCAGAAACAGATCACTTTAGACTCCTTATTTTGGCAGTATAGAGGTATGAACAATAACATTCCAGGAACCTAAAACGTTAAAAAAAAAATAAGAAAAAAAGCTTTTTCGGCAATCTATAAATCTGAATTTTTTGGCAAATCTGAACAAATTTTTCGTTGTCTGAATCCGGTATTTTACCCTCACACGCATAAGTTAGGGTCAATAGATCATACACTAAATGT
>NW_027105046.1:3149-6051 GCF_000696795.3 Halyomorpha halys
AAAAAAAAGGATTTATATTCAGATTGGAAAATATACACATTATTATTTCAGTTAAGATGGCATATGCCTAAGAATTAATAATAAGGTCAGGAAAAAGTAAGAATAATATCCAGGAAATTTGTTTTAATCTCAAAAGTGTTTAAAAAATTAGTAAAGTGGTAGTATATATAGTTAAATATAAAATTATTTGCATGTAAATGTGTAAAAAAAGGTTTTATTAAAATTTATTGATTATTAATGTGTGTCAAGTGTAATCATTTTTATTTTAATGCTTACTAATGTACAGAAGAGCCCGAAACGTTTAGATGACAATGAATAGAGAAGTAAAAAAAAGGTTATAAATTCCTAAAAAAAACTTTGGAACTTATATTATTAAAGTATACCAAAAAGCAATAGAGAATATAAGTAACATTTATGAAAGCATAGAGTAAGTGCACTCACTTCTGTGAAGTTTACCTACCTTCGACATGTTCTGTTACTTCATCGAAAGGCGCTCAAAGTGGATGTATATATAGTTAAACATTAAATTATTTTTATAATATGAATCCGAAACGTTGTTCGGATGACAATGAATAGAGAAGTAAAAAAAAGGTTATAAATTCTTTTAAAAAAAATTATGTTTAAAAAAACTTTGGAACTTATATTGTAGGATTAAAACTGATTATTTGTATTTTATCTTTATTAAAATATACAAAAAAGTAATAGAGAATATAAGTAACATTTATGAAAGCATAGAGTAAATGCACCCACATCTGTGAAGTTTCCCATTGGCATGTTCTGTTACTTCATCGAAAGGCTCTCAAAGTGGATGTATATATAGTTAAACATTAAATTATTTTTATAATATGAACCCGAAACGTTGTTCGGATGACAATGAATAGAGAATTAAAAAAAAGGTTACAAATTCCTAAAAAAAAAATTGTGTTTACAAAACTTTGGAACTTATATTGTAGGATTAAAACCGATTATTTGTATTTTATCTTTATTAAAATATACCAAAAAGCAATAGAGAATATAAGTAACATTTATGAAAGCATAGAGTAAATGCACCCACATTTGTGAAGTTTACCATTGGCATGTTCTGTTACTTCATCGAAAGACGCTCAAAGTGGATGTATATATAGTTAAACATTAAATTATTTTTATAATATGAACCCGAAACGTTGTTCGGATGACAATGAATAGAGAAGTAAAAAAAAGGTTATAAATTCCTAAAAAAAACTTTGGAACTTATATTATTAAAGTATACCAAAAAGCAATAGAGAATATAAGTAACATTTATGAAAGCATAGAGTAAGTGCACTCACTTCTGTGAAGTTTACCTACCTTCGACATGTTCTGTTACTTCATCGAAAGGCGCTCAAAGTGGATGTATATATAGTTAAACATTAAATTATTTTTATAATATGAACCCGAAACATTGTTCGGATGACAATGAATAGAGAATTAAAAAAAGAGGTTACAAATTCCTAAAAAAAAATTATGTTTAAAAAAAACTTTGTAAATTATATTGTAGGATTAAAACCGATTATTTGTGTTTTATCTTTATTAAAATATGAATAACCAGAAAGCAATATAGAATATAAGTAACATTTAAGAAAGCATAGAGTAAGTGCACTCACTTCTGTGAAGTTTACCTACCTTCGACATGTCCTGTTACTTCATGGAAAGGCACACCGTTTCCGTTTCTAAACAATCGTTACGTGATGACAGATATAACGGCACTTCAATTACAACAGAACGTATTGCTTTAGGTCACGAAACTGACTAAACACTACACGAGAAGATTCCTTTCTATACTTACCCATCAGGCCCTCTGCACATGGAGCTACTGGAAAGTTACTAAACCAGTCGGTAATTCTGGTCACTGACCAGTTACAGACTGAGTAGTGACTTGAATCCTCACACTGCGCTATTCATCAGCAATTAAAATCTGTAGTTCGTTCAGCGTCTACATCATGAAGTATTATTATCTCAGGAAGAGGAGAAAAATAGGTTACAGGTTTTAGGTACACCCATAACTTGAAAACAATATTCAGAAGCGGTTATTTGTTGCTGCTAAACAGGACTTCTACTCAAGCCTTCTTTGTTTAATGATTCTTCGAAAAGCCAGGACGGGAAAATTATAATAAATTTTAAAATAATGATATAAAATAGGAGATTTTCCAACCTCCCCCAACAGTAACAGATTGTTCTGTTGGTCGCTCATCTTCAAGAAAGTTGAAACTGTAATCTCTCAGGAACTCGACGTACGAGTTACCTAGGAGACTGGTTACTAACGGGTTTCTGTACATCACAGACGAGTCCATAACCAGTAGCACCGTAAGCGGCGTCCCATTGTATTACACGGGGAATGACTTAGAGTAAAATAGTTGGTATCTCGGGTCACTGATCAGTTTCTTTTCAGTTGCTTCTTTTGGATATGGCCTTAGTTTTACGAGGTGGTGACGTAGATACTGCGTTATGTAGAGGAAAATATGTTGCACAATTTTTTTTATTTTCGTGAAAGGATTTTCTGTCAACGATTCTGAGAATCATTTTATGGAGAAATCGTTATATCGGGGTTACAGTATATTTCCTGTAAAAAAAAAAAATACTGTCTATGTTGGAAGTTAATTAAAATCCAGTAGAAATTCACCATTCCAGTTACTGTTAGGAATTGTTCCTCTTCGTCGGAAAAAAAAAAAAAAAAAAAAAATAGATGGAAAAAAGTGTAGTCATTCTTTCAGTTCCAATCAAAATGCTTTGAGCGCACTTCACAATCAGGACTAATGAAACGTGGACGTTGTGAATTTCAGTTCCTTTAAAGTTTTTCAATAAAGAGTGAACTAAATTCATACTTCAGGGCACATAAGCCACTACGTTCTGCGAATGGAACCTTTATTAAAACAAAACAATTAAG
>NW_027105047.1:0-2410 GCF_000696795.3 Halyomorpha halys
AAATTTTTCAAGGATGGGGGGCCAACTTCACAGAGGTACAGAACACAAGTATATAATGTTTCTTTTCCATATCATGTATTTATATATTTAACACTATAATATAAACCATATTATTAGTATGAATGTAATTAGTTGAATTGAAAGAGTTTTGATAGTATAAATTAAAAATGCTATGTTTTAATTTATACTATCAAAACTACAGTGAAGAGTCAGCCAAGAAGTGGTCCATTGAAGTTCGCGGTTGTGTTTTTTATGTTTGTTTTTCTTTCTTCATGGCAGTTGCTGAGTGGGGCTGATAATTTGGTTGGAGAGCTTCCACACTTATTAGAAGATAATTCTATTACCAATAGAGGCAAAAATAACCGAAAACCACCAGTAAATACTGCACTTGGTTAATTAAAAATAAATACCATGTTATTGTTTTGAGTATGGTACTATATATTAAACAATTAAAAGTTAGACGTAATTTAAATTTTAAAAATTAAATATATTGATCGCTCTTTAGTCGTTACATTTATCCTTTGGTTTTTTCATAAATTTGTTTAATTTATTTTATTGTTATTAGCTTTCTTCCTGACGTTAATCAATAAGAATGAACTAAGGTTAAAGTTTATTTTCCAAATAATTTATAAGTTATAAGTATAAATTATTAAAGTTAGTTTCTTAATTAATATTAATGTTGATAATTTATTCAGTTTCTCATTATCTTGCTTGGCTGTGGGTTCTAATATTAGAAATTAGTTTTCAGGGGTCTTTTTTTCTTTCTTTCTTTATTTAAATTTTAAATATTTTGGTATGTTTCGTTTTTCTATTCTTATAATTTAAAAATAAATGAAAATTGTGTGTTGCTCCTGTTACTATTAATGATAATTAATTTATTCCATTAATATATTGATGAATCGCTTTTTAATTTACCCTGAATTTTTCTCCTCGAAACTACTTATAAATCCATCTTATACAAAATAGGTAACATATAGCATATTTTATTAATTTATCTAATTTATAAAAAAAAATGATTTTTTTGATGCTCAAAACCATGAAAAAAAGAAGATGGAGTGTTAAGATTCTCAAAAAACACTTCTCGATAAATATATCGATTTAATTCATACACAAATATCCAAACCTCTAACTCAAATTAGAGAGGTTTTGTGAACAATCTCGAAATTCGCAAAAAATAACTGCCAAGAAAACAATCCTTCACTTAAGCTCTTTTGGTTCAAAGGTTGCTGTGTCCAAATGTGAAAGAAATATAAATTTTATCATAACCGAATTCTGAAGTTTAGATAATACAATTATCCAAAGTTTAAAAGACAAAATTCATGGCTAATATTTACCCACTAAAATTAGAAAAATTAAAAATGATTTGAATATATAGGTAGGTTCCAATAATTTCCAATATATTCTTCTATCACTTCTCAGAGCGTATTGGCAGCGTTTCAATTCTATAGCAGAGTTGAGAAAGTTTTTATTTGAGTTTGTGAACATGGAAATCATCATACAATCGATTTTAAATTCAAATTCACAAACCTAACCTCCGAGTGGTAAACAACGCAGAGTACCAGTTACCTAAACTGGAGAGTACAACAAACATTTGCCGACACAAACATGTTCGAACACCAGCATGGGACATGCCTGCATCACGATCAAACAGTGTCGCTGACAGTAATTGTCCTAACACTGTCATTGTAACGGTGTTGCATATTAATTACGGGAAGCGTTTGAAAATTGAAGGACAGGTAATACCAGACGGTGAGTTTGATACGGAAGGTTACACGATATCTCATATCCTTCTTCGGGGTAACGAAGATATTGAAGGATACAACGAAAAAATATAGAAAAGGTCTTTCTATCGTATAGGCTGTAGGTCACAGTTAATTAGTATCTAACTGATAATAAGACATAGGTTTCTATTTCTCTATCTGCATTAGATAATGAAGACGTTAAACGATGCTGAAATAAAAGCTTATTGTTACAGAATTGTTTATACTGTTCTTATATCAATATATGAAGTAATTATTGTGGTAAAATATTACCATGTAGTATAATTAACTACAAATCTATTAAAATTTCTAATTTTTTTACCTCTGCTGCTCGGTGAATCTTTTGTTCTTAGGAAAAAATGAGTAAGAAGCTAACTTGGACATTTGAAAAAAAAAATAATTTAATTTTTATTTTATAACAATCCACCTTGCATGTGCATGAAATATGCTTCTCAATTTTAAATGTTTCAGTTCTGGTTTCATCAATTTACTACTATTTACCACAATGATAGAATCTCTTTTTTTTAATTTCACACTCTTTAAGGTATGAGATGACAGAAAAAATGTTTTGCCAGAATGAAAACAAATTTTCGTAGACAAGAGTGATAATATAGCCCTACTGTTGGAAAGCCAATGATTTTATTAGTATA
>NW_027105047.1:2460-6328 GCF_000696795.3 Halyomorpha halys
ATATGTATATATAATTTTGGAAGGTAAAGGAGAATGACGAAATCGCATTATGGAAAGATCTGTTCCAACAGGAGTTTGACCGGACGTATATATTTATGCATATACTATATTTGTTCAATGGTTCGTTTAATTTTACGTAATATAGTTGTGAACTTTTAATGTTTAAGGGATCACTAACCATCCTTAGTATTTCTAATGTTTATTCTTTAAAAATTGAATATTGAATAAACAGTTGAATTTAAATTTTAGTAAAACCCTTTAATTGCATCCCAAACTCGAACATTGAAGGGCCAAAATTATTCCCAACAAAACACCTTTACCTTTGTCGTAAACCTACTTACTGCCCTATAGTATCCTTTAATAATGTTGCTCTTACCCCTTAGAACAGATCCGCTACCTTGGACTACATCTGGAAAAACGACCTGAAACCTGGAATTCTCATATAAGACTGAAAAGACAGGAAACTGCACGCCGATTTCAATTATTACAGCTTCAATTATCACTTACTAGACAAATGGTCTAAACTTCCTATCCATAACAAAAGAGATTTGAATTTCTCCCGTATCCAATACTTACAATCCAAAATCTTTCGCAAAAGACTCAAGACTTCGTTAAAGACTAAACAAAAATCAAATCTACTGGATTTATGTATATGAATGTACAGTTGTAAGTAGCAATACATAAATAAAAACATTTTTAATAAACTTTTATATTTTTATATTTATTACATACTTTTAAAGAAAAAAAAACATTAAAACTTTTCAACGAGAAATATTATTGAAAGTACTTATCTGAAAACAGTCCGTTATTCCGTTGAAAACTAATTTGAAACAATAAACCAGTGAGTTCCTAAATTTAATTATCTTTATGGATCAGATAATGAAAACGTTAAATGACGCTAAAATGGAGATTTATTAACATCGTTTAATAATTGGGAATAATTACACAATACCCAGTGTCATAAAATATTACCATTACTATTATGATTGACAATATTATTAAACTTTCCAATTTTGCAAATATATCATTTAATATTTAATAATAAATACATATTCATAGAATTCAAATTCATTAAAGTAAGATGGACATTTCAGATATTCAATTACCTAAAAACATTTCAATTGAGGTTGAACGCTTTGTTAGTATAATTGGCAATTGCGGAACAAGGCCTATATATTTCGCCAGCCTTGGATAGGGAATTAGAATTGGAAATTTCTAGCCTAACACACCTTCAATATTCATGGAACGATTCGAATGAAACTTTAATTCTGATCACTATTTCGTCCTCCTCCATGTTGTCGTTTGATAGAAAACGTTCTTACATTTTATAATACAAAATCTAACATAATAGTTTGAAGGATTTGAAAAATTTAGTATGGAGCGCACTCCATACAATTTTCATCTACCATCCTACGTCAAGGTTTGAGTGGATTGGTGCAATCATTTTGAAGGTATCCTATTTTTGTAACTTTTGAAAAAAAAAAATAAATAAACCAAAAAACTAGGACTCAAGAAACATTTAATTTTTTTTAAATAATCTATTGCTAAAATTTGAGGTGGGAATATCCTATTATTTATTATTATTATGTGAACTGGTTATTTAATTCAAATGAAAAAAAAATAAAAGGAATTTACATAAAGATTTTTAATTGTGTTTAAACCCTGTTAAACTATTTAAATAAGGAAAAGACCTAGATGATATTAAAGGTTACTTTATTTTATACTGATTCAAAATCAATATAGTCGAGAACATTGAGAAAATGTAAAAAATCGATTATATTAATCGTTATAATAACGTTCCCTATCCGTTATAATAATGCCCTTCTTAAATATGTAATTTTAATTTCGTTTGTCTTTTTGTCTTTGAGCTCAGGCTGTTCACATACTCACAGACGCATACACATAGACAATTTTGCGAAACTATTTGCATTCAGAGGACTTAAAAACGCGTATTTCAAAATTTTTCACCATCACAATATTTTTCATTATTATATATTTAATATACGGATATCTTGAAACGCCTGTATCCCATTCTTGATTCCAACCACATAATCCCAGATCACCAGTTTGGATTCCGAACATCCCACTCCACTATCCAGGAATACCATCGTGTGGTTGATGTCTCGTCTTCACTGGAGCGCGGAATGTACTGCTCGGGAGTCTTGATGTAGAACAGGCTTTTGTTCGAGTCTGGCACCCAGGACTGCTATACAAGATCCGTAAATTCCTACCCCATACATACTTCCTCATTATCCGTTCTTATCTCTCCGACAGATTATTTCAAGTAAATTACATCGGCGCTTATTCATCCCTATTCCGTTAGTCTGCTGGTGTACCTCAGGGTAGTTAGTATCCTTGGTCCTATCCTTTATATAGTTTTCACAGCTGATATCCCAACCCATCCTAACACTATCTTCACCACGAATGCCGATGATACAGGTCTATTGTCAGTGAACAATGATCCTTACATTGTATCCCAAACCCTCCAATCCCACATCACCACCCTTGAAGAATGGTGCCAAAATTGGAGGATTAAAATTAATTACAATAAATCCCACCAAATCACATTTACCCTTCGTCGTAAAGCAATGACCTCTTGCCCTACAGTATCCTTTGATAATACTCCACTTATTCCTGTCGAACAGATTCGTTACTTAGGACTACATCTCGACAAACGACTGACATGGAATCCTCATACAAGACTGAAAAGACAGGAAATTATAAAAGACTGATCTACATGACTATTATAAGGCCTATCTGGACATACGGAGCTCCACTAAACCATCAAATCCCGAATCCAATCCTTACAATCCAAAGTCCTTCGTAAAATCCTTAATGCTCCTTACTTTGTCACAAATCAAGTCATCCATCATGACCTCAATATGCCACATGTTGCCGATTTGGCCAAAACCAAAAATGTTGTTGGAGTTCTATCAATGGGTAGATTCTCCACATGTTTGTATCATGTCGCTATGTCACCTACAGCAAATTTACTTGTATATATGTTATACAGTTGTAATTAACAATAAATAAATGATTAAAAAAATATATGGATGAGTAATGTTAAAAAAGAACTTCAGTATAAATAGCGAAAATAACTTAAAAATTAGTTATTGAGTAAAATTTATATTACTTATTTTGGATAACTTCAATTCTTCACTTACCTGTAACAGAAACAAAAAAAAAAATTAGAGATACATTAAATAATTATAAATAGCAGATGTAATGAACAAGATAAGTTGATAAGAATATAACAAGATAGTACAAAGATAGCATCAATATTATATTAGTTTTAGTGGGATATGTACACTATAACAAAATAAAAAAGTAGGGAATCGAACGTTTACAAGTCGGTTTAGTGCTTACTAATATTTTAGGGATGCGCTTATTACTGACTACCACAAGCCCATATGATTCTCCAGAATGCTATTTATTAGAATTATGTTTACCATGTGCAGTTCCCTCAACTCAGCGTAGTGTAGCATCCTAAAGTCTCTGATGAACTCATCCTTTTTTGGCCGGAATATTTTATGTAATACTTTATTCTCGAAAACCATAAGGCGCTGTTCTTTCTTTAGTGTAAGAGGCTACGTTTCCAATCCGTAATAAAAAATATATATTTCTATATAATAGATACTCTTGCTATAGATATACTCCGATGACTATGAAATCGTGGTCTCTCTATCTATAGATTCCAAAGAATTTAACTAAACATCAAACACCTGTGCCAAATTTTAATAATTTATTTTTGTAGGGAGTTATAAAAACAATTGATCTTGATCAGAGCCCATAGGTATCTCGATATAGTTGATATAAAAACCTGAACGGTGGGACTAGCAACTGTTAAAAGACTAAATTACCCAAAATT
>NW_027105047.1:6378-14203 GCF_000696795.3 Halyomorpha halys
ACTTCATACATTCATAAAAAATGCTTATAATAAACCAAATATGGTTCAAATACACTAACCATACATATATACATATATGAGAAATATTAAATAAAACAAATGTAGCATTGTTGAAAATATTTATATTATATGTATAGAATAATCATACTGAAATATTAAGAAATTTATATACACAGTATTATTGGAAACATTTCATAATAGCATTCCCTAACGTGACATCGCTCGCTCTCATAAATAATCTTAAAGAAATTTGGAAATCTAAATTCATGGCTTACTTATATTTTCATTTTCTTTATTTCTTTTAACAATTTATTTGAATAATCTTTGAATAAACTTTAATTTAATATTCTTTTAACACGAAAATACTACCCTCTAATGTATATATATCTCACACTAGGGGTTAGGTTGTTGAACTCTGGTCGCTTTCATATTTTTCACTAGAGTTAATTTAATCAGCATGTAACTTTGTATAGGTTTTAATCTACTTTAGCGAACAATAAAAGTTTTATGAACATACTTTTTTGCGAGTTAATCTTTCTACACCTAAAAATTAAATTAATTTTGTCCTATTTCTTTATGTTGGACATTTTTAAGGGATTTTAAAATAATTTTCTTTTATAATCAATCTCTCGTATTTTAGAAATGTATATAATTATGGCACTACGGTCCTGCTAGAACCCGGGCCTCTTCCACGACAGCCAACCAATCTATACGGGCTCTTGCTTTCTCCTTCAAATCATCTTTTCGGGTATCCTTTCATCGGGCATCCTCTCAACGTGTCTTAACCATCTTATTCTTGCTCTTTCAACTAAAGGCACGATGGTGGGTTCCCCAAACAGATTTATTAGTTCCTGCTTCCTTCTTCTTCTCCAAACTCCATTCTCCAAGACTCCTCCCCATATCCTTCCCAATACCTTTCTCTGACAGGAGTTGAGCATCTATTCTGCTTTTCTTATCAAGAGCCATGTTTCTCTTCCATAGATCACTACTGGCCTTATGATGGTTTTGTAAATCATTTTCATTCCAATCTCTCATTCTTTTAGAGAGAGCTCTAAAATTCAGTATTTTCAGCAGTGAGAAATATAATCTATTTCATGCTGCTATCCTGGCCTCTATTTCGCTCTCTACTTTGTTATCATCTGTAACCAGGCTTCCCAGGTACTTAAACTGCTTTACAGAACTGAAACTGTGGTCTCTGAACACCACTTTGCTATTTCTTCCTTATCCTTTCTTGAGCTTTTCGTGTACATTGTCTAGTCTTCATTCATCTTAAGGCCCAATTTATATGCTGCTTCTTCGAATTCATGAAATGTTCCTTTTAATATTGCTTTGGTTCTTGTGGCAATGAATACATCATCTGCATACGCTAAATGTTGAGACAGTCTATTGTAAATGTTCCCTCCTGCATTAGCTCTGATTAAACGAATACCTACTTCTAGAAATGTATACCAAGACAAAAATAAATTTATAGACCTCTGAATAAGAAATATATCGAGATTTATCAACCGTTGGTTTAACAATGATTTGATTTTTATGATTTCCAGTTTTTTTCTTCAAGCCAAATAGACATACCTCTTCCGCCATAATGCTTCTGGTTGCTTGATAAAGCTAGAGAATTTAGATCAAATTACCTAAAAAAGTATTTGTAGTGAACCTGCAAGAGTATGACGTCGTATTTATTATTATTTTCCGGATTGATCGACGCTTGTGGTAACTACTCAGTTCTTATGAGTCCCAAATAAAAGTTGTGTCTAACGCACACATTTTTCAAATATTACAGCTGGTTTTTGAAATGAGTCTCCAAATACATACTCATTAGATGCATTTATCAGTAGATTTTACTATTTCTAATTCAAATCTTTAGTTAAAATTGGTTTAGTAGTTTTCCACTGTTAGTGGTTACAAACTAGAGTTGGGAAGTAAACTTGTAATTAGTAACTATTTGTACTTGAATAGCACGTAATAGAAAATTTTGAGTGATTTCGTAATCGAGTCTTTTCGTATTAACAAATACAATAAATTTAAAAAAAAAAATGAGTAAAAAGTGTAAGTACTAAGTAAAGACTGAAATTAAGTAGTTATTTTTTAATTAAAAAAAAATCCCCAAAATATATTAAAAATAGTAAATTGTACTCAAAATACTAAATGATGAGTACGATTACTTTTACTCAACATTTTTATCAAGTATTCATTACAAATACACGTATTTACAATGGTTTGAGTTTCACTTCCCTGTACTTATACTTAAACTTTTTCATAAGTATGAGATACAGATATGATTGATTTAAATGAATATAAGTATATTCCGGTTATCTTTTGTAACTGAGTTAGGCAGATTGTAATTGAGTACTGAGTAGCTAAGTACGATTACTTAAATTGTACTCAAAATGTTTGAGTTCAGAGTACAGTTATCATACTCAAAGGATTTCAAGGAGTACTACAAGTAAAGTAATCTGTACTCAGCTACGCAGTACTCAAGTAGAATTCTCCCTACTCAATTACAAACGATACAGTCCTTTTATATAATAGTAAGATAAACACACATCTATTATTTTCAATTAACAATAATTATATTACAATCATGTCAGAGCAAACTTAAGTATTACAGAGAAAATCTTTAATATTCTATGTTACACACAATCTTAATTTAAACAAAGTCCCTCATTCCAAGGAAATAAACAAGGCCGCCTTGGTGATTCATCCAAAGTCCAATACAGAGGGCCGTATAGGGGAAGGCAATCAAAGAGGGCAGCTGATTGGTGCGAAGGCAGCGCTCTCAGCCAATCACCGTCCGTCTCTTTACACCTTCGACTTCACAACAGGTTATCACACTACCAATTTCTGCCTGTCTAAATCAGAGGATCTTTTTTGGTGATGTTGTAAATAAAAATAAAGCAACTCATAGCAACAATAATTCACTACTAATACGTAGGATTAGATTCTAATACGTAATTTTTAATTTCTTTTTGTTATCATATTAGGGACAAATTCATTGGATTGTAAAGGTGATTTGTTTTTTATTAAAGACATTAACTCTATAATTAGTGTATATTACAATCCACCACTTGAGACAATTAAAGGTTTTAGATCTATTTTAGCCAGACTAAATAAATTATCATGCGTAAGTAAATGAATATAACCGAGTAACTCAAGAGATTCCATCTGTAACCATAAACCGAATATCCTATTGTATGCCTATAGTACAAGAGTCCAAGAGGAGAAAAAAGCCAGTTATTTCACCCCAATTTTCGATTACTTTAATGAAAACTAGGTATAATTACTAGTCAAAATTGATAAGTCTGCCAAGTATAGGTTGGGGGAATACAAAATGGCGGCTGGTTCAAAGATATAAAAAAAAAACTAATTCTTTATTCGGGGCTCTGTATCTTATTAAGTAGGAACAACACAAAAAAACCTAAGAGAAAGTCATTTAAAGAAGAGTAAATTTGCTAAAATATGAGCCCTAATAGAGTTATTTACGTTAAATAGTTTTCGAGATATAGCTTTTTAAAAAGCAACATTTCATAAAAATGTTGTATGGGACGTACTGAAAGATCAGTAGATAGTGAATTTATTTTGAAAAATTTATAACTCAAAAAACCATTTGACGTACAGATGTCTATTAGTACTAAATTTAAGCTAGTTTAATGAGCTATAAAGTAGTTTATGATGTTTATCTTCGTAAAAGTAATAGTTTACATGATATTTGCTAAAATAAATTGATTAGGACAAATATAGTTGTTAGGACAATAAGTTTGATTTATGAAAAACTTCATTTCAGAAACCATTGGACGTACAGATGTCTGCTAGCGCTCAAATTAAAGCTAGTTAAATTTACTTCAAAATAGTTAATAAAAAGCTATATCTCGAAAACTATTTAACTTAAATAACTATTAGGGCTCATATTTTAGCATATTTACTCATATTTAATGACTTTCTCTTAGTTTTTTTTGTATTGTTCATACTTTATAAGATATAGAGCTCTGAATTAAAAATTAATGTTTTTTTAAGGTTTTGAAACAGCTGCCATTTTTTATTCCCCCTACCTATACTTGGCAGACTCATCAATTTTGACAATTTATTATACCTAGTTTTCATTAGAGTAATCAAAAATTGGGATGAGATAACTACCTTTTTTTCCCGGCTCTTGTACTAGTATTACAATCAGTTTGCTATGCAACAAATGATTCTCAGCAATCATTACAATTATCGGTTATTCTTTGATATTTTCTTTATTAATATCAATCAATATAAATTAAGGGGAGCTAACTTTCATTAGTATAGATAATAATTGGTTAACTAATAATCTTCTAATTTATTAATTACTTTTTCATCTTTCTACAGATACAAAATCTCTATCCAATTTACATTTTAGACTATTGGGTATTATTCTTGATTTTTATACCTGATACTGCTGAAAGTTTTGATAAAGGATTATTTTTATATTTTGAAATTTGCATAATTTAATTTACATTAAAATCTAAGGTAAAAAAGACCAGTTTGTTATCTGTTCTCAAGTCTATATTATGTTTATTATATGTAGTTAGGAATGTTCTTTGCCAAGCGAAAAAGCTTCTTTACAATCTTTAAATACAGTACACTTGTTCTTAATTACAGTTTTTAATTAATCACACCTTTCAATGTTTTTTTTTTTTGTGAAAAAATGTTAAATAAAAATATTTCAGAAAAGAGTTGAATAAAATGAATCTATCTTGTGACAATAGTTTAAAAAAAATGCAATTTATTGAAAAATGTAATTAAATCGTTTAACTTTGTAGAAGTTTATTATTCTGAAAAGCTATTTTTTTTCTTTTAGGAGCAAAACATGTTTGAGATAAAATACATTTCAATTAATTCTTTTGATTTTTCAAGCGTTAAACGAAAAAAAAAAAAAACAGTCCTCCAAATTCGCATTAGGACCTAACGAACCTAAAATGATTTGACCCACGGCCCAGTGACTTGAAACAACGGCATCCATTGTGAGGACGCCACAAAAGTGATTGCTCTCTCTTTCGTTGATTTAACTACTACCATGCTAACGCAATAAGTCGCAAAGAGCGACCGTCGAGGCGAATTACAACACGAACGATAATTGCGGGGTAAACAGAAGAGAACTCGTGGACCCGTGTAACGCTATTACTTGGCTGTGCCATGGCAAACAGAAAACGTCTGCAGGCTGTCTCTGAAAGGATCTGCTAATTAATTTATAACTACTAGAAATACAGTCATTAGTTTAGCTCACAGACTCTAGTAGTTTTACAACAGCTTTCACTATGGCTTCAAAACTTCAATGTAACATCATAAAATTACAAACAAATGAAGAGATACGAGAATTTTATTTCAGAAATCTCTGGTAGATCATCCGAGGGACCAAGCTTCTGTGGGAAGGCAACTATAAGCAGCTTCACTCAGTGACTGAATTTATAGAGCGGCAGCTTTGATGGGCTGAATCAAAGGGGTATCAACCATTATCAACTATTACCGATCAACCCTCCACTATAGTGTGGAAGGTGGCAAAACACTGACCCCTTGCTAGACGTTCATGATAAGAGAAGCAGTTAGGGTCCTGAAATTTAATCCTAACCTCTACCACCACCAGTGACCCCTCCTCACTTGGACGAAAATGCAGCAAAACCAAGAAAACTCCTTCTTTCAGGGGACGCTACAACTCACTTTAAAGTAGCAATAGAAATGCTAGAACACAGAATATTTTTGTATTTGATTGCCAATAGAAGTTGGAACGTCAGAAAACCTAAAAATCAAAAGACTTTCTTTTTAAAAGAAGACAAACATATTATAAATGAGCAATATAATATCGATGACTAGTTTCAATTGGTATTTATTTATTTTACTAGTTACATCTCTATTTCCAGAAGTAACAATAAGTAATGTTAATTTTTAAAAGTTTTAACTTTTTATTTAATTACGTAGTTTGTCAAAGAATAAAGGTTTATAAAAAAAAAAATAGTTCTCAGAAAAGCCCGTAATTATTATTCTTTATACTACTTTAACAATATACCTATCCTCGTTTCTGAAAACCATCAGTTTTAACCAATTATTCCGAATCTGGAATAACCACGGATGTATAAGTGAAATTTTGTCAAAGAAATGGCCAATTTTGCTACAAAAGGCCGTGAAAAAACAAGAGCTAGTGAAGCATTAACTTTTAACTATAATATTAATTTGTGATTTTTTTTTAATTCTACAATTTATATAGTCATATTCAATAATTTATTTAAACAGTGTTTCAATCCTTGGTTTAAACGTTTCAATAGTGTGATATCAGAAAATTACTATTAAAATAAAAATAAATAATTTAGAACAATTGTATCATTGCAGTACATTTTGTAGTTATGAAAGCACTAGTTTATATTCAAATTAGTAACTTTTGTTTTTTCATATATATGGTCTGCTCTATCAAGATTATTTTTTTTTAGATAATTATTTTTTTCTAAAATTTGAATTTTAGTGAGACTCTATTGCTGAAGTTCTTCATATTTTTTTTCTTTTATGAAGTAATTTCACTATACTTTCATTCGCCTAAAGGTTTTACTAGAGAGCTATGTTAGATAGTCCTTAGGCTATTAGAGCACATTTTTTCGGTAGTTAGAAATTTCCATTTGCAGTAGTTTTTACCCTCAAATTTATTCACGATTATACGTAAAATCTATCCAGTTATTTATTTTTATGAAGGAAATTTTACCACAGCAAAAAAAAAACTTTTTCTCTCGCAGATAAAAAGTCTTTTTAATGATCTTAATGGGTTTATTTAGCATACATGTAATTTATATAAATTTAATCACACAGAAGATTAACTACTCTGGTGGTTCCTGAGGCTGAGGTAGAGATGGTACTCTTTACAGAGTAGAGCTCAGAATTTCCAGGACCGAGCTATAAAGAGAGTGTAATTAGCAACAAAGACAACTAATTTATAACAGAGAACCAAGCAAAATAAAGCGTATGGAAATGAACTTTGTTAAGGAATTATAATGTCCAACCAGATAACCAACTGGTACGAATCTCAGAGCTGTCAATATATAGCACATCGAAATTTTCAAGAATATTCAAATTTTTAACAAAATCTAGATTCCTATTTTATAATAAAATTTTTAGCCAGGCTTAAATTTGCATCACAAAAATAAGGATTGACGAGAAGCTGTAAGGGTGCAAAAGCTATGAGCTTGCACTTTAAAAGACCGTGCTGTCTCATAAAATTCAAGTACACTCAGAAATATCAAAGGATGTGCCAGAATATTGTAATATAACTTGGGGTTTCGTCCTGGTTCACGTATTAGTTTATTTTTTTTTGCGAAACAATTCAAGTAAAAATAAATTCTGCGTCAAGTAAACACGACAATTTTGAAAAAAATAAGACCTAATAAATATATTTTTCTTTGAATTATGACAATAATTTAGATAATAAGAATAATCGGTGGAATATAACAATATTATTCATAAATAGCCGATATCGGAGACGCGACAGTAACACAAACCATCGGTACACAAACAATGGGACAGTTAATGGACTCGGCAAACAGCTTTGTCCCGCGGAGTATCATCAATCAATGCGATGACCATTACCCAGCTGTGCCCACAAAGACCGGCTTTAAACCTCTGTTTGTTTTTTCGATAAAAAAAATATAAAAACAAAAGTAAAACCTATTTATCTTACATAAAGTGGAATTAAAAAGTATATCGCTGAGTTGTCAATTATGTTTAATAAATGTTTCATTTTATATATTTTTTTTTTTTATTCATTTAAAAATTACATCCAGTACGGTCTAACCAGATGACAACATCTATCGGTCGGTGCCAAAATGATTAT
>NW_027105047.1:14393-16664 GCF_000696795.3 Halyomorpha halys
AAATAAAATAATAATTTAAAAAAATAATAATAATAAAATTACTAAAAGGATTTCGAAGTGAATATAAAGCTGCAAATTTACAATTAGTGAATTAATACAATTATGAGAATAAAACAAGATGATACAGACTATGATAAAAATAAGGATCCAATAATATCTATTACTAAGAACATACATGCATTGTTATATAGTAAATAAATTATGTGGAGTTAAGAAAAAATACAGGCAGATATGGTCATTTGGTGAATTAAAATCAGCTATTAGGAATCATAGAAGTAAACAATTACCCAGTTAGATATTTCTTTTTTAGTGGTCGATTTATTTATTAGTGATTACGATAAACGATTGAACAGATATGGTACCATATAGTTTAATGTACGTTTACCAAATTTATAGTTATAGGGTGGTTCTATAAATTTAATTTTCTTTCTAACATTTTTTAGATATATTATTTCTTTTCTAAATAAATTATTATCGTTAAATTTTAAGATAATTCTATAAAAATATAATAGTTTAAGTAGTAAAGTACCAACGATTTTAAGATTTTCTGTTTTATTATTGCCATGCGTTATTAATTATTGCGGTGCGTCATATTGTTGATATCTACAAGAATGCCAATATTATATGAAAATAAGTAAAAAAAGTACCTTAAACGCTACTTATCTGAATCTGGATCTAATGTAACAGTAATATAAATAGATATTACACATTATCATTCATTGACATTTAAAAACAAATTAAATCTTATATTAATTAATATATCTTATACCTTGTAACAACTGAAATCACAATAAACTAAAGGCAAAATATGATAATCGAATAAATACTTATTTTAAACAATTCATTTAATGTATTTACAGCAGGAACTTCTTTCTTAACTGCTAATGTACTTAATTACTTTAAATGTACCGAAAAAATAGTTTTCGTTATTTCCATACACACACACAAAAATATTCGGTTCCAATATTTATATATTGGTGTGTGTGAATTGAATTTTGAAGATTTTTTTTCTTCTCATATTGATGCCGTCTAGTAAAAAAAAAAAAAAAAAAAAAAAAAAAAAAAAAAAAAAAAAAATGATTTACTTAACTAATTATTAGAGACTTAAATGTGCCGAAAAATATTTTTCTTTATTTTTTAAAGAAAACATGAGCATACTGGATGAAGATATGAAGCCTGAGGAATTGAACGCACTCTGTATTATCACTCAGGAGAAAACATCAAGGAATCTTCATTCAGAAACTGAGAGAATAACGAAAAGATAAATATTTAGTAAGCAAGCAGGATTAACGCAACTATTGAGCACTAGCACTAGAACAAAAAGATAGTGACAGGCGAACAGGAAATGTAGGTTAGGTCAAGAGGCACTTGAGTGTCTCTAGTGAAAAAGACCAGGCGCTGAAGAGCGGATGCAGATGGGCCAAATGTCTCTATAGTCTACTGCCTCTCATAGTTTTAATAGCTTAATAAAGGCATTTTTATTAAATTTAGAATATTTTAATTAACAAAAAAAAAAGGTTGCAGGAGCAAAAACTTTAAACATTGTCTAATATTTAAAAAAAAAAAAAATAGCCTCAGCCAATGTAGACTGAAATTCATATAGTTGTTATTTATACCCGTGTGAGAAGTTGTAGGCAACATTCAACTTTTATTGGAAACTTTGATATACTAAGATGGAAGTACAGAGGGTGTAGTTGGGGGATTAGCAACGATACACGAGGGTCATTCTCTGATTTTGGTGTTATTTCAGTCACAGAACTTCTTAATAATAATCGTCCATGTAAATGCGAATGGATTTATTTCTTGTTATAATATTCTTTCTTACAGACAGACCCCTTAGCTAAGACAAGTGTGATTCTCAATAGGTAGTTCGAGACACTGTTGTTAGTGAAATTAATAAACAGAACATTATTAGTCTTCTTTCATGCCATAAGTTTTTAATAAAAGTGAGAAGAATGGTGTTTATCTTGCACCGAATGATGTGAAGTAGTAGTTGATGTAACCAGTCTCTACTTCCTAGTTTGGTATTTTTCCTTGTTGTTTTTTTTCTTAAAGTTTTTCGACATTAAGCCAGTTCACTTACTTAAAAAAAGGTACCAATAGCTTCTGTTAGGTGTTATAAAACCTAATTAAACATGTGATCTTTGTTAATATATGGTGTTCAAAATAATCTTTGTATATTACAATGCATATTGTGCTATTTATCGGGTTTTATTATCATAGTAATAAAAGGAAGAATGCTGTATTTTTAAGCAGGGCATGGTTTTTTTT
>NW_027105047.1:17814-18176 GCF_000696795.3 Halyomorpha halys
TATTCAAACTATTCCTTGTTTTGAAAATCATCCATTTTCAATACGCTAAGACTCATACATACTAAATAAATATTTTGTATCAGAATTAATACACTCTACCTCATTTTATCATTCCTCAGACGTTGGATATTACTTCCTAAAATAAGACTTTTTTAAAAATTCTAATAATATTAAGTGGGAAACTTCTTCGAAATATTAGAAAGGAGCATTATAGATAATAAAAATATTTTATTAATTTTCAAAATATTGGAATAACTAAATAGCACAAATTTTGGAGAATAACCCATATGAGCTTTTTGGTTTTTTTGTTCTAGATTGCATAAGATTAGAACCAATGTACCAAAAATATCTGCTCACACAAG
>NW_027105048.1:0-318 GCF_000696795.3 Halyomorpha halys
GTAAGTAATCAGATGAATAAATAAATACTATAAAATCTTAACTCAGAAACAACAAAAATTCTTTGCATATACTATTTCGTTTTTGCTAAATAACTACTTGTTAGGGAATAGACCAATGAGGTGATAGTTCCCCTGTCCCTGATTGCTGGCACTGCTACTATTAATCTTCTTGTGCTAATAGATGGTGCCCTCCTTTGATATTGTGATAATAAAATTGTCCCCTTAGTCAAATTTCTTACAAAATATAAAAGGATTCTAGACTGAACATAAAATTAATAAAAACTATTGAAGAAAATTAGCGCTTTGAGTGTTAACGTA
>NW_027105048.1:2159-3795 GCF_000696795.3 Halyomorpha halys
GACAGTGTTCCTCCTGTACTCGAAATGTCTCGCTCTCCCTCGAAACGCCTGACTATCGGAGTAAGTCTCTATCACGGACAGAAGACATAGGTGGCCATCCCCGAAGGCCTTGATGGGAGCACCAGTAACTAGGTGGGGGTATAGGTGAACTCCTACAAAAATGTCGATGGGGCCAAGGATGCCGAAGGAAGGGTCGGCCAAGAAGTGGTGCGATAAACCTCTGACTGCCTACGAAGGAACCAGACGCCTGGGAATGTCGGTCACGAAAGCCCGGACTTTGAAATATCTCCTAAATCGGTATAATCATAATATAATAATCGGATGCGATAACGAGCAGATTATTATACTCACGCACCAGCGCGTCCTAAGCCAACTAACGCGATAGGAGTTGGCATCGAAAAAGAATCCGGCTAGCGGCGTTGCGGATTCGCCACTAAGAACACTCTTTAAATAGTGCTTCTTGTTCACGGGAGCTAAGTGCGTGTTGTCATGAACAAATAAAACGAACATGTCTCGAAATCTCCTCCAGGAGAATAACTCAACGTTGAAAATCAGGATCTGAATATCACGCTGAGTCTTGATCTTGCGGTACCGCACCTCGGCTTGTCGCAGATCGTTCCGGATCATGTCATAACCGTTTTCCCAATCGGGTGGCATAGTAGAAGCAGCTCCCTGGGACGCGTATACGGATTCCAGCTCATCCCAAATTTTCTTGTATTCGGCCCAAAGTGTTCTACACTCGTCATAATCTACTTCAAAATCGATAAACGAGTCATTGTCCGTGGCAGTGACGAGTACAAGTGAGCCCAGCTTGAGAAGACCCCGCTTAATGTGTGGGATTCTACGCTCCGTTGAGCGAACTCTATCTTGGTCGGCAACTGACTTATTATACTCATCCTGACTGATTGCAACGATTGAAAATACATACATAGTAGATGGCCGGAGGGGGCTAGGGGTGGGGAGGTCGATAGATTCTCACGGATAATATATCTTCCGAAGTATCCGCCGTCATCCAGATGGTGGTGGCGAAAGTCAAGTCGGTGGAAAAAGAGTCTTGAGTCGAGGGTGAGAACAAGACAGAAGTTCCAAACTTTGCCAGTACTGACTGCAGACGCTAGACGGCAGGACTGCCTTATCAGTCCGCATACAGGCCTTAAATCCGTACAGCTCGCAATGTTTTTGTATACGTGACGAACGAAGTCTCTATACACGCACTACCACAACAAACTTCTATTGTCTATGAGTTACCTAAACGAATTTTGTAATATAAATTTAAAAATACAAATAACTAGTGATTAAAATTAACTTATAATTAACAAAACGTAAAATACCAATTGGAAGTAATTGGAATAAGAGAAAAAAAAATACTCTTTTGGGCTTTATTAATAAGTACGTATAAATAATTACAAAAACAATTATGCAGTGACCTTTATTGTAAAAATTGGTAAGTTCGACAGATTATTTGATGCCATTAATGATTAATAAAATGCGTATGATTAATAAATAACGTACAATAATGTGGTAAGTAATCAGATGAATAAATAAATACTATAAAATCTTAACTCAGAAACAACAAAAATTCTTTGCATATACTATTTCGTTTTTGCTAAATAACTGAAATCCCATCCCCTTCACC
>NW_027105048.1:6670-9464 GCF_000696795.3 Halyomorpha halys
TATTTTTGTAATTTAGGATCATAAATTAATTAAATTTAAATTATACGATTTTAACCATTAACTGCTCAAGCTCGGTGGAACTACAAACTTCTGTTATAAACCTATTTATTTTTTATCCCAATGTGAAAATCTACTGAGAAGAATGAAAAATCTTTTATTCTACCGAAAGATGAAGAATTATTTATACAATTATCATTATTTTGTTTTTTATGTTTAGTACATTGTAATTTCAATTGTCTTTAAATTTAAGTTTTTCATCCTAATTTAATTTATTTACATAAGATTTTTTTTTTCCTTATAGACAGAACATGTTCTTATCTTTGTTTGAATAATTTTCTGGAATAAAAGAAAGAGCTTAATATTTTTTGATATGAAGAATTCTAACAATATAAGGTTTTAGTAATATGTTAATATTCCTAATATTTAATATAATATATTTTATGTTCTTATTTTTCTATGTAATATAACATTTTTGTAATTAGATATTACTTTCTTGGCTTTGTGGGAGACGTTTAAAATCCACAAACACTCTATCCAGCCACCTTGTACTAAATCTTCCTACTCTTCTTGTCCTATGCAGTTCTACTCGTATCTTGGGGATCCTTGAATCATGCATCAGACATGGTTTGTCTAGGGTAACCGTCCGATCTTGATGAACCTTACCACATCTGTCTCGCCAAAAAGTTGATGCAGTTATCGGTTCTATCTTCGGTGCCAGGCAGTTCTGTCATTTATAGATTGAAAGATCCTATGAAAAATTATCCGCTCAAAAATCAGAAGTTCTTCTTAATCTGGCTTAGTGGAAGCCCAAGCTTTTGAACCGTACATCAATTCAAAAACGACTGGTACAAACCATGGTATTGATTCAGAAGGCGCTCGTAAATTTGTAAACCAATTTACTGATAATACACAAGACATGCTTGTAGATACTAAAAGCCTCATTACAGATCGGGGTTCAAAATTCAAAATTTTAAAGTTTCTCAAAGAATATATAATAGACAAGGATTATAACACCAAAAATTAATTAACAAAAATACATTACAAAAAAAAACTTTAAAGTTAAAGTAAAAGAGTTGGAAAAACTTGAGGATTAATTAGTTATAACCAATTATAAAGTTCTTAACCAGAGTTCCCAACATACATACAGACATGACCCATTCCTACTCACTGACCTGCAAGGGTGCTTTTGAGTGTGACGGTGAGTCTTAAGGATGCAAGACGACACTGCAACATCGGGAACAAACTAAATATCACACTTAGAGCCATTAAAACCAGTGGAAAATTTATTCAAGTATCGAAAAAATGAAAGCTACATCATCTTTTGTAGAGAATAATTTCACTCATGCAATTTCTTTATCAAATTGTAAAGAAAAATCCCTATGTAATATACTAATGATCCTTTATGGGTAGATGCATTTATCAAATGAAATTCATCATAAAAACAAAACTATAACTATTTAACTTAATTAACCATAGTATAATATTAAAATATTAATCACAGTAACTAAAGAAAAGAAATTTTAATTATAACCAAAAATCTGATTTAAGCGTGATATTATAAAAAATATAAATAACAGAAAATTTTATAATTATGAAAATTATTCCGTTTTGGAAGTGCAGAATCAGTTCCTCAGTGCTTCTGAAGGATAATTTTGGAACTGACCTGCCGGAGATGGAAGATACGAGGTAGGAAGAGAAAGAGAGAGATCTAAAGTCTTTCGCCTTCGGTAACGTCTAAATACTTAGTATTGTTCTATGTTTAAAACTTAATCGCTCAGAGAGGTAGCTGGCAGAAAATTCAAAAGTTCTTTTGGTTGTTATAACTTGTAATCTTGGTACAGTTCGTGAGTACATCATGAGAGTGGAACGTTAATAGCGAGTAGGGAAACATTTATTATTATTGTTAGGCCATTAGAACTATCTTCCTTTATTTTCTTTGACACACTTATACCTTCAAAAATATCTCGTCCCATAGATTTTATTCTCAAATGATAAATCATTGGCCTTACTAATACAAGTGATTACGTAACAATGTTGAGGAAACCTAATGTGACTTGTGTACATATTGCTAATTACTAATTACATTTGCTATTTGCATCATATATTTAATTATGTTCGATATAATTTAGCATTTATTCCTTTACCAATTACTTCATTTTCTTGTCACAAAATTTTAATTAATTAACGCATATAATTATAACGCTACATTTCATTTTCAACAAAATAATTGAAAACCTGTCGATATCATTTATCGAGTCGATGTTAAAACAGTATGGTAATAATTGTCGAGTCAATATTAATTTACCAGTCATCTGCATACGATTGGTGAATTAGCATAGAATTGAAGTCAGGTCGAATAAACAAACAATAAATATAGCATTAATCATGTTTATTGAATGGGTCGGAGCTGAAGAGATCGAGAGGGGGGGGGGAGAAGCGAGCTGGTAAATCGGGCCTAACTGCACTGACCGCAACGCGGCCCCCAATCTTCCCTAACCACCTCGTTCCAGGACCATTTCCTCCCCCCCCCCTCCACAACATCCTCCGATACTCGATGATGGTTTTACAAATCGACCTAATGCCCTCTGTGTCCAATTACCGGAAAAGTCTGCTCGGGTCAAATGGTCAAATCAAACCCCTCCAGGGGTAAATAGGACTCGTTAGCTTCGTTAATGATTTTCATCAAATTAATAAATTTGTTAATTATCAACTCAATCTTACTAACTAGGATAAGTGTTCGAAACTGCCTCATTTATTTTGAGGACACACAGAAAGTAATGTCGTATAACTAACA
>NW_027105049.1:0-403 GCF_000696795.3 Halyomorpha halys
AGTTTGGACCGTTTGTCTAGTAAATGTTGTAATAGTCGGAATCGACGAGCAGTTGTCTGTCTTTTCAGTCTTGTATGAGGATTCCATGCCAGTCGTTTGTTCAGATTTAGTCCTAAGTAACGGATCTGTTCAACAGGAATGAGTAGGGTATTATTAAAAGATATTGTAGGGCAAGACGAAGGTTTACGACGAAGAGTAAATGTGATTGGAATTTAGTTTAATCCTCCAGTTTTGGCACCATTCTTCGAGGGTGGTGATGTGGGATTGGAGGGATTGGGATACAATTAATTACAAGTGAAAAAAAAAATTAAAAATACCTAATGACTAGCCTTAGTACTAATTTTCATTCGAAGTAAAACAAGCCATGATGATTTGGATACTTTTTACTTGTTTAATTTCTTTT
>NW_027105049.1:2498-3064 GCF_000696795.3 Halyomorpha halys
TTTAATATTTTCTAAGTAAGCCATTGGTAATTCAAGAATAATAAGCAATTATCTAACTATTGTGTTTTAAATAAGTAGCGTTTTTTACTGATTTCAATTAAAACTTCAGATTCTTGGAAAATTTTATCAATTATATATGTCCCATTTTGATCTATTACATGTTACCATCTTTCAGGTAATTTTTTAATACCGTCCTCCCAGAACTTCTCACATTTTTGCACAGTGAGCTTCTTTATGTGCGTTTTGCAGTCCTCAAGCGAATTTAAGTGTTTCCCGTTAAGAGAGTTTTTAAGGGCCCGAAATAATTGAAAATCTGTATCTGGATTATCTCTCTAGGAAGTCTGGTGAGTCAATTCATTTAAACATTTTTGAGGTTAATGACTTCCATTTTTGAATGAATTATTTATTCATGACATTGTACAACGTTTCGAGACCACTGTCCCATATTCATGCAGTATAAAAACTTATAACGGAGAGAGAAATACTTTATTTATTCATCTATGCTGCCTAAATACATTAGGTTGCCATCTCACACAGCATACTTATCAATCCGTAATCGGACATAT
>NW_027105049.1:3114-3461 GCF_000696795.3 Halyomorpha halys
GAACTCGGTGTTAAAATCAAGGACGTAGCAAAACTGGCAGAAAATATAATTCTGGACTCCCCTGGGAATCCTCCACCATCACTTGCATGGTCACAAACGATGATAGTGTTGTCTCAGTGCAATGCATGGAAAGATGGCTCAGACTGTTTATATATTTTTATAATTTGTTTTTTTAAATTATTTATTTAATGTAATTTACAACGGTACAAAATAATACAATAGGTAAACATGTTTTATGTTTCATATACACTTGAATCTTGGGAAGGAACCACCCATTGGTGGTACTTCAAACATTAATTTAAATTAGAAGGTCCCGTGGCCATCTTCTTTTCAGACGCCTCGGAGGA
>NW_027105049.1:5576-6259 GCF_000696795.3 Halyomorpha halys
GCTTTGAAACAGCCGCCATTTTTTATTCCCCCTACCTATACTTGGCAGACTCATTTTGACTATTAATTCTACATAGTTTTCATTAATGTAATCAAAAATTGAGGTGAGATAACTGCCTTTTTTCTCCTCTTAGGCTCTTGTACTATGAAGACCAGAGCGCATAAGTCTTCCAAGTCAAAATTTTCAGTTCTGAACCGAGTAAACCACTTACGGACGGTGCTTTCTCCTAAGGTATAATCGCCATACACACTGTAAATTTGTCAATCGTCTGTGCAGCGGATTTTTCTTTTTCGGAAATAAAAAATATTAAATAACGAAAATGAATTTTATTCTCTTCCATTTTGAGCAAGCAAAATACCACTTAATGATAAGGAATCCCGGTTGAAACTGATGCATAAAAGCACCTTAACTAATCCTTTTTTTAAGAATATGTAAACATTATTGACCAAGTAATCATCATATTGTAAACACAGAGAGGAATAAATTGAAATATTGAAAAACGAACTTATTTTACAACCCAATAGTATTAATCTGCTGTGTGTAATGAAAGCCAATGCAGTTGGGTGCTATTGCTTTCTGAATGAATATCAAGTTAAGTTTCTCTCTTGTATTTAACATTTCGGGATATTGATTAAAAAATATTTCACAATTTTTCTCTTTTTCTTATATAGTCGAGATAGGGA
>NW_027105050.1:0-1723 GCF_000696795.3 Halyomorpha halys
AGTTTTTGAGCTTTTGACAATTGAAAATTAAAATAGAATGTTGTTCTCGTCTCACATAATACACTGCTGGTCAACAGTTTAAGACCACTTAAATTTTTTTTTATATCATTTGATACATTTTCGGGGCCGTCCGTAGCTCAGTGGTTGGGCACAGTCTTACCATTCTGAGATCTATTGGCTTTGCTGGTTCGAATCCGGCCTGGGGCATTGACTTTTTTCAATGAGTGGCAGTCCCAAAAAATGAAAAAATTGACCCCCAACTATGGTTAAAATAATGGGAATACAAATAAATGAATTCATAACTGGCTGTATGGAAAATTCCAATGCCATTAAAATATTGTAATATCCTCTTTTATGAGAAAATAGTTATTTGTATATATAAATGATTTTAGTTATGTTTTTATTTTATATATCAACGTTAAATATTGTTTATTTGTTGTGTTAAATCAAAAAAGCAAGCTAACCAATTTTCATCGTTTATAATAAATATGTTATTCAAAACAAAGCCAAAATGGCGGCGCGAGTCCTTTCAAAAATCCGTTGAATCGTGGCCATGTTGAGCAGATTCAAATATTTTAATAACTCTATTTTAACTTCCTATCATAATTGAAAATACAGTAAATTTAAGAAAAAATAGAAGTCAAGAAATAGTGCTAAAGAACAATATTCAGAAAGCAAATCATTTGCAAAAATCCAAAAACTGTTGTGGGACAATCGATGTTTACATGGAACATCGAGACAGATTTTGATTTTTGGCATTCATTCGTTGCTTAGACGGGAGATGGAAGATATGGTCTAGAGGTAGGATGTCCGGAAAACCCTTCAGCTACTCTCACAGGGAGACATCTTGAAAAAATAAGACATCGAAGAGTCACCCAAGAAAAATAAGGAACTCCTTGTTTGGATCGCCAAACAACACACTTCGGTGAATAGTGAGTAAAAAACTGTTAAAGGACCTCCTCGTCTCCTCCACGCTTTCGATTAATTGTCACCTTCTGTTTAACCTTTCGCTTTGAAAAACCCTGATGAAGCCCTAAAAAGTGGGGCGAAAATCTAAAATAATACAATTTTAGATGAATATAGTAAACAAATATAATCAGTTTTTGACTGGTGAATAGAGCTGTCATCAATTGTTAAATCTACATTACAATCTTTCCGAATTAGAGCAAATATTGCCTTCCAGACCTTTTCTTGTATCCAAGTTAGGTGGTCTGACTTACTTTAAAAACATTTACTTATATTGAACTACGTTTTCACACTCACTAAAATGAGTAATCACCGTGGATAAAATAAGGGATAAAGTCTCAATGATATTTCAAATAAAATACAAAGGGGTATCATAATTAAATTTCAGAAAAATGAAGTGAGTTAAAGATTTATGAAATTAAATAACTATACATTATATTATTCAATATTTTAAAACACTTTTACAAAAGTTAAACATTAACACGAGTTACTGTTCTTGATTTCTGATATGCAAAACCTTGAATTCCCTCTTCAGGTTTTTTTTCAAGTACGTCAACATTTCCAAATTATGTGGTTTCAGTTTCATACTACTTTATGTTTTTGAGTTAGCTGACCCCATACACCCAGACCATTTTTTGAGACATAGTTATTAGGAGACCTCAAAATGTGTACATCCATCAAAAACTGGAATTCAAAGTTTTTCACGATTGCAATACTTTCCTACATATATTTCATATACTGGTAAAAGAAAGTGGAA
>NW_027105051.1:0-1302 GCF_000696795.3 Halyomorpha halys
TCTTTTGTCTGTTATAATTAAAATTATATTTAAAAATATAGGAGTAGTTTTCATTTTCTGTCACATTACGATTTTTTTAGTATTGTGAGAAAACGGTATATGTTTAATTAATTTTAATTATTTATAACGATGTAGAGAGAAAAACACTTAATTGTTGTTGGGTTGTCTTATACACAGCATACTTATAACTAGTGAATCACAATTATTCATAATCCTATTAATAAAAATAGTCTCAGCGTATGTTTTTTTTTTTTAATGTCACATAAAAATTTATACATTGTGTAAAAGAATTATACATGATTTATTTATTTTTTTTTATTATTATTTCTTCCCTTACACATTTTTTTCGAGACTTTTATTCTGTTCTTTAAGTATGTTTAAATTTTCTAATGCTTCAATTCTACAAAATTTTCTCTCTTTTTTTTCCATCACTCATACAAATAAATTTAAATTAAAGTATAAATGAATAATTGATAACAAAAGGAATGTATGTAACTTTGTTTAAAAATATTCTGAAGAAGGGGATGATACCCTGAAACGTGAACATTGAAGTGATATTATAAATAATTAAAAAAAATAAAGGAAGACTTCTTATAAATTTATAAAAAGATGTCATACAATTTATTAATATTTAATTTTCTATGACTGCCATTTGTTACCAAGATGGAATTTTTGAACATGAATAAATAAATTCCGTTATTTATATTTTTTTTTTCAAAAGAAAATACTAAAATGGTGTTTTTATTTGTCATTATATTCACCAGTTCTTTTTGTCCTAGATAAGCAGTTCATTAAAAAATACTGAAAGTGAAAATTTCACATGGCTACTTAACATTTGACTCTTTTGTCTGGAGTACCTAAAGCTTGTTAGGACACACAAAAAAAAGCTTGGAGACATACAGCGGTCATAAACATAAGAAAAGTCAAGAAGTAATTTGACCTTAACTTTGGTGAAATGAACTCACATCCTTTCAGACGAAGTAGGGGAAGGGTTGAAAAAAAAAAGGAGAGGTTTGAAAGGCATTACCTGCTAGGAGTGCATTTCGCGCAATAATCAAGTTCCATAGAAGTGTCAATGTGACGCAATCCTTCGCAACCCGGGAAAGGGTTTATTGGCCATCTGGCTGACAGGAAAGGTAGAGGTCAAAGGCGGCATGCTGATGTGTGAATGGTCCGAGGGTAATAGGCTTTTCCCTTTCTGACCTTACACACTCCAGGTACCACAACCCCTGCAAATACTCCATAAAACTACACATAAATCTCCTGGTAAAGTACTCAAATCTGTTAAAAAATATGGGTAAC
>NW_027105051.1:6477-7666 GCF_000696795.3 Halyomorpha halys
CATTAATCCAGTAGTGTTCAACGTATCCTTTAATAATATTTGGGAGAACGGTGGTACGGTGGTTCGGCACGATGCTACTAACACCAAGGAAGGACACGGATTCGAATCCGCCTGGGTAGAAAAAAGTTTTTTGTTACACTGTAGCCGTGAGCCTAAATAATCTTTAGGCAATACTGCATCAAGTTTAGCTTAAATGAATTAAAATTCAAGGAAGTTATTACTTATATATCATCACAAATAAATATTGTGAATTTTATTTTATACAGATTTCTTTGATAATTTTATCCAACAAGCGTAGTCAAAAATAGAGTTAATTAAGTGTTTATAGTTTTGATTAAAGTAATGTATTACAACAAGCCTAAAGTAAGTGAAAAGTAGAATTTGTGTGAAAGTTTGGCTTCTGAGTGCCTTGTTGACGTTCTAACTTGTAAGGAAGAGAATCAAGATGAGCTAATTGACAACTGTCATTACATTATTATTATTGTCATCCATTATTATTATCGTCATACATTTATTAGTTTTAAAAATATACAAAACTTTACTAACACAATCAAAACACAAACTACGAGCAAGTAACCTAACACAACAGACAAACTGGTGACGAGCTCAGCTGGTCTGTTGCTTGACGTCATTCTCCATTTAACTTAAGAAAGAAGAAAGACCTATCAACAGACTCTCAACCATGTTATATGTTATATCATTTAAACATGCTAAAAGAAGGAAATATTTTTCCATTTAACACGCTATAACATGTTAAGCTAAAGATCCCTTTTGCTTCCTTACACCAAATTTTTCTCTAACTTTTCCTGCAATTCAAGAATGTACATTTCATTTAAATCCTCTTTTTCTGCTTGTACCATGATCCTCACCATTCCTATTTTTTACAGAATTGATAGATTTATTTATTGATAGATTATACTTTATATTTCATAGGTCACTTATGTTTTCTAATTATTTAATGAAAGTTTGTATTACCCAATTAAAATATTAGAATTTAATATTATAATGAATATTAAATCATTTTATTATCATACATTAAATTTTAGAAAAGGTAAACTATCGATAGTCTGAAATATCGACTATCGCCCATCCCTATTGGTTACGGACCCTACATATGAGAGTATTAGATTGCCTTAATTTCCTCAGGGATATAGCGAATGGGGTTAGTCTCTAACAATTTCTTTTGGGC
>NW_027105051.1:11221-12365 GCF_000696795.3 Halyomorpha halys
TAATCATATCCTTAAAATTTAAGGAATAGCTAAATAGACTCACATAAAACGACTACAATCTTTTCAATCTAAAACACCGCGACTTATCACCAAAGGACCATTGTACGTACATAACTTTACATACTGACTTAAACAACATGTTTACTTTAATATTAGTATTTTCTTTTCTGTTGCACTACATTCAAGCATATCTACTAATCTTGTTGAACTCTGCGTATCTAGGGTATATTTTTCTTGAAAAGATGTAAACATTTTTTCCATCGGGGTAGAATCATGTTGTTTGGACATTATCTTAATACTTGTGCTGGGAGTTTTCACCCTCGCCCTCATTTGCGATGTCTTTTGAACATCACAAAAATATAATACAGAAATGCTCGTTGTGGTGTTTTTCAACTTATTAATATTTTGAAGGGTCCTTCAATTAATTTTTTTTTCAATCTATAAGTGCAACAACAATCTAATGTTATATATAAATCAATCTAACCTAAACATGGTCTACACTATAGCAGAAAAATGACAAAGAAGAATTTTTATCTGCTTTGGTGTTAACTATATGGAAGGGATGTGACTGCCGTGCGGTTTGGGGTGCAGGTCGCAGTGCGCTTCGTTCGGAACGTTGTGGATTCGATTACCACCTGTGGCAGTTAACATTCTTTTTCGGCGATCCTGAGGAATGAATCTTGACACTCCCACGTTGGTTAGTAAGCGGCGGCAACTTAGGTAGCTGTCAGGGGTTGGCAAAAAGGACCACTAGGCCCACCAAATACCAGTACCAGTAACTATATGGAATGCATATCAACCGACATTTTCTTTCTCGACGATACCTTGTCTGTTTAGTTACTGAGATTTAAGAGACTTGAGGACAGACCTTATTTTAGGCGCTTGTTTTCATTAATTCTTTTGAGTAATTAACGACGAAATCGTCCCACATGGAATATTTTATTATAAACAATTAAAAAATGTGTTTTTAAATTTTCCTAGTCTCCTTACAATAATAATAATACAATTAAATACTGCTAATTATAAATAGATATTCGACAGATGTTGTTCTTTTTCATTAATCCAGTAGTGTTCAACGTATCCTTTAATAATATTTGGGAGAACGGTGGTACGGTGGTTCGGCACGATGCTACTAACACCAAGG
>NW_027105051.1:14550-16891 GCF_000696795.3 Halyomorpha halys
CACATAAAACGACTACAATCTTTTCAATCTAAAACACCGCGACTTATCACCAAAGCACCATTGTACGTACATAACTTTACATACTGACTTAAACACTCCAAAGGTCACTGAATACATACGAACTTACAAAAAATGTTTTCAGGAAAAATTGCTGGGACTCCAAAATACACTTATCGAATAAATGGTCACGACTCTAATACCTGAGAATACATCAAGACAAAAAAGAAAGTGGATGAAGGGCCCGCTAACATGAGAAAAGTAAGAAAGGCTAGAGAAGAGGACTGAATGCTGTTCTTTCCTATACCTAGTATGCTATTTGTTTAATTAATGTATTGGAATATGCTGATTGTCAATTTTGTATTTGACTGATATAGGTCTAAATAAAAAGAAAAAGAAATATCCATAATTTCAGAGTGATGTAAATATATATATATATATATTTATTTATTAGATGCTTTTTATTTTCCAATTTCGAAAATGCTTAGCTAGCTCCTTCTATCGAAAAGCATAAAAATTATAATTTACAAAACTATTATCCTTCCTACTGTTCTTTATGGATGCGAGACGTCGCCTCTTACACTAATGGATGAACAGCGCCTTAAGGTTTTCGAAAATAAAGTAGTTCTTAAAATATCCGGACCGAAAAAGGATGAATTAACTGGAGAATTTAGAAAATTACATAACGCTGAATTAAGGGACCTACACCCGGTAAATATAATTCAAGTTATAGCATTGCTGTGTATAAGAAGGGCGTGTAAGGTTGTAGGGCTTGGTAACGAGTGGATACCTAAAATGTTAATAAAGGGTCCGAGGGCTAGACCGAAAAGTAGATGGGAGGATTACGTTAAGACTGATTCGGTAGAGTTAGGTTTGGAGGAGCATCACTGGAAGGATGTATGCAGAGAGCGTTTAGTGGTGTCGGCATCGAACCTTCGGGCTCGTTAGGCCTTCATTATTATTATTATACCTCTAAATATTCATATTGATTACAAAAAATGCTTTTTTGAAATTTAAAATAAACCAATTGCTTCTGTTATTTATTAATTTACTTTTTTAATGTTATGAAACCATCATTTAACTATCTCTAAGAAAGTAAAGTCAGTAAATCCTTTTTAAGATACTGCCCACGTCTTAGGGTTAACCTACACGTTTGCTGCAACATTAAATAAAGGCGTGTAAGGCCCTGTCAGTTATGCGCCATAAAAAAATTATCTTATCATGAACGGGAATAGTGCGGACGAGATGGGGAATAACTATCTCTTCAAGGTATACTACTCCAAAAGATCACTCCATAACTTTCTAATATAGTTCACAACGTAATGAATAATCCATCCAATATATTTTAAATTATTATTTATATGTTTCATCCATTATAAATTATATGATACAATTCTCCTTACATAACCAAGTTAATTTCACACAAATATTCATTAATACAATCAATTAATACATAAAGTGGGATAAAAACTATAAACTGATATAATTAGGGTGTTCATGGAAGATTCAAATGAGCTTCAGTTATGAACATTTATAATCGAAGTTCTTCATATAATATTCCATATCGATAAATCAAGTATTTTCAGGATAATACTTGCTGCTAGTTCATATTCATGTGTAGAGTAATTATTAAAATTCATTTATCCTTTTTAAAATCCATAGAAATGATAATATATTGTACATCATACCTCATTTCACGTTTCATAATAATCATTTATGTATTATTATCATAATAATTATTTTATATATTAATATTTACACATTATTTATCAACCAATTTGATATCAACATTTGACTAGTTATTAATAAAATTTTAATTCAGACACTAATGGATATTAATTTTTTAATTAGTATTTTATGACCAAATAATACTAAAATTATAATTGTATTCCGTAAATATTTAGTATTTCTTATTCTAATTTTTAACTTACATTTTTCATTAATTATATCTATTTTCTTTCTCATTTTTTCTTTTTTTTTTATAACTTTAATTTTAAATCATTATTATTGAATTAAAATATTCATATTTCTTTCATTCTTTTCGATTATTTCTTCAATACTGTTATTTTACTGATACATTTAATTACCTCTGTATTTGTTTATTTCCCATTTATTTTATTACTTTATTTTAAATAATTTTTATTTCGTACATACAATTACTAAGTAGATTTTCATATATATTTTATTCTTTTTTCTTTCGTCTTACTTAATTTTAATATTACTCTTCTCATATACCCTTTAACTTCCTATAACACTTAAACGATTTATGTCTGTTAACACAGTTATGTATCCATAATGTTAGTTATTTATCCTTTTATTCATCAATTTTATCTTTTTTATGTTC
>NW_027105051.1:19029-19680 GCF_000696795.3 Halyomorpha halys
GACATCTTTGGAAGATTCCATTCCCACCACTCCTCTCCGTCTACAAAAGTCATAATTCTCTCAGAAGCCACTTAATCAAACTGTCAAAGTTTCGCCGATTCTTAGCAAAAGAAAATATAAGATCATCATAAATGCAGTCCTGAGATAGCACATCTTACATCAACAGCTAAAAAGGGCTAATCAAATAAGTAAGAAGTAACGTATTAAAGTGCAGCTGAGATTGATTACATATTTATTACTCAACTGATCACCAATACCAGATTAACTGAAAATATAAATCGTATTGATCAAAATAATCTAAGACGAAGCAATACCAACATACAGGACACAGGAAATGTCCGAAACAAATAAAAATAAATAATAATTTAATTATAATCTTTACAATTTCTTGAGACTGGTTATTATTGTTTAAATAAATTAATTTTATCAAAACATTATTTATGCCTTTATAAGTTAATTTCGGCCATCCTCAAGGACAATCTATTGCAAACAGCTTTTACTATACATATGATCTTTAACAATTTCACACAAATAACAATATTATTAATAAATTATTATAACTTAATACAATTTTAGAACCACATCATTTACTTAAAATCACTATGCTGAGATTTTAAGTAAAATTAATATATGAAAAATATGGGATAAAAT
>NW_027105052.1:0-1931 GCF_000696795.3 Halyomorpha halys
TAACGATTGGATGCGGGAAGAATTTGATGGTTTGGTGGAGCCCTAGAGCTCAATTTCATATATCCAAATTGGTCTGAGTATTGTAGTGTATACTAATTTAAAAATATAATAGATGTTATAGAGAAATTTTCAGAAATGTATAAAATTACACATCAGCAATATTTTTCTAAATTGATTATTATTTATGTATAAAAATGTAATATTGCCAGAATATGTAGTTAGGTGTTTGTCATACTACAGCCCTGCGCAATCCATACATTGCGCATGCTCAATATAGTTGTGAATAGTCAGAAGGGGTTGTTGGAACAGACCTACTCAGTTGGCTAGGTTACCTTTCCTAACCTTTCCCATCCTCTCTTTTACCTACTTTACAACTTTACAAATAGAAATACCCCGTATCAGTTTTTTCAAAACTACTTTTCATTAATATCGCAACATTATAAGTTAACCAAGTAAACTGGGTAGAGGGAAAACTATCCACTTTCAAGAACAAAAACGTAATTAAAATCGTGAGTTTTCACAGCTGACATCCCAATCCATCCTAACACTATCCTCACCACGTATGCCGATTACACATGTCTATTGTCAGTGAACAATGGTCCTTACATTGTATCCCAAACCGTCCAATCCCACATCACCACCCTTGAAGAATGGTGCCAAAACTGGAGGATTAAAATAAATTCCAATAAATCCCACCAAATAACATTTATCCTTCGACTTAAACCCATGACCTCTTGCCCTACAGTATCCTTTCTAAATACTCCACTAACGCCTGTTGAACAGATTCGATACTTAGGACTCCATTTTGACTAAAGACTTACTTGGAATTCACATACAAGACTGAAACGATAAGAAACTGTTCGTAGATTCCGATTGCTACAATACTTACTTGACAAACGGTCTAAGCTTCCCATTCACTACAAAAAATTGGTATACACTACGATAATCAGACCAATTTGGACATATGAAATTGAGCTATGGGGCTCTACCAAACTATCAAATTTCTCCCACATCCAATCCTCACAATCCAAAATCCTTGATGCTCCTTAATACGTTATACTCCAAAAGAAATATGCGTCTTTTCATTCCAAACTCCTTAACCATCCTAACCCATTAATTCTTAATCTCTCATCCTTAACAATCCTTAATAATCCTCCGAGGCGTCTGAAAAAAAGATGGCCATGGGACCTTCTAATTTAAATTAATGCTTGAACTACCACCTATGGGTGGTTCCTTCCCAAGATTTTCAAGTGTAAATGAAACATACAACATAATTACTTATTGTATTTATTATTTGTACTGTTGTAAATCACATTAAATAAATAAATGTAAAAACTTTGATCTTGTTAGGGCAGTTGACGTATAAGAATATTAATAATGATTTAATATTTCATACTAGAACGAAACTTAAAACTCTTCTGACAACATATCAATTGATTATATATATGCAATAAACTTCTAGTCTGTTATTATGCAAAGTTGTACGTGAAGTTGTAAAGTGAGCTATCATCCGCTACTTTAATGTTTTCAAGTAGGAATAATCGTAAAATCCTCAATGCTCCTTATTTTGTTTCTAATAAAACCATCCATAAAGACCTAAATGTTCCTTATGTAACCGATCTAGCCCGAACCCGATATTATTCCTTCCATAATAAACTCCCTAACCACTTAAACCCACTAGTTTCTAACCTTGCTTCCTCTTCCATTCCTGGCAATCCTCCGAGGCGCCTGAAAAGAAGATGGCCTCGTGAGCTTATATTGTAAAATGTTTTTAGAGTTCTACTACTGGGTAGTTTTTCTACATGCTGTATTATAATGTCATTATGATCAAATTTACTTGTTGTATTTTTTATACAGTTGTTAATATCAATAAATAAATAAAAAAAATTATTATGTATATAGTTTTACTTGCATGCAATAATTAATTACAT
>NW_027105053.1:0-4875 GCF_000696795.3 Halyomorpha halys
TCAAAAATAAAAGTTTATATAAGTAAAATGTTTAAATGGTTACTATAGTTATCCAATAATGTTTTGTATTAAATGTAAACAAAACAATCTACTTCCGTTACGGAACACTTTTTCTAACATTGCATCCCGCAAAATGATTTATAAGACGTTGTCACGTCAAAAAAGAATTAAAAAAGTCAGATACTATTGTATATTATGTATTATATATTGTTTACTTGTTATGCTTATATATTGAAAAATTCAAAAAAATATTGTCTGATTAGATCTGAATAAGTATGCTGCGTAGCTAGGCAACCTAATGAAGTTGGACATCTTAGCTGCTTTGGAATGAAGTTTTTCTCCTCTTCTCTTCACTATACTAGAGGCAGGTTCTTAAGAAGGAAAAGGAATCTTGAAATGACCTTTAGCAAACTCTAGTCTATCCTTTCACACATCATATATATGTCGGGACTCATTTTAAGAGTAGACTGATTTATTGATTCATAACTAAAAACATTTATTTTTATAAAAATTTTAATAAAAAAAAGTTTAAATTTATAAATATATGTATATATAGTTGACCGTAAAAATATAAATATAAGAAGATGATCAGGGTTGCGGTGGAAAAAAGAACAAATAGTTTATAACTATTTTAATGTCCGACGTTTCGTTCCACTTTGCAGGGCTTCATCAGGGTTGTTCAAAGCAAAATGTTGAAGTTGTTCAACCTTTTGCTTGGAACAGCCCTGATGAAGCCCTGCAAAGTGGGGCGAAACGTCGGACATTAAAATGGTTATAAATTATTTGTCCTTTTCTTGACCGCAACCCTGACCATCTCCTTATATTTAAATTTATAAATTTTTTTTTCTTTTTAGTTTTTAATAATAAGGGGAACTCCTACACCTCATGAAGGGGTAGGAACTCAGTATTTTGTAAGAAATCACAGATTTTCGAACAACAGTCATCCAAGGTGATTTTTCATGATTATACTCAGTCGCCGGATTTTCCCAAATTAAAGTTATCCACATTAAGATTGGACTCCAGAATGCTACTGAACCCCACAGGGTTGACTCACGGCTACAGTAACATAATAAATGATAGATTAATTATTTATTATATGATTGTTTGAGAGTGGTTTATTTTATTATCAATTTACACAACTTTGATCCTTTTCACACTCAACCATTATTCTTTAATTACTCTCCAACGTTTCGGCCCACAGGCCATTCTCAATGAGACCTATAAAACATTTATAACAATCACATTTTTTATTATTCCTTAACCACACACTGATTTCTTTGGCCATACCTTCAATATTGATGTCATAGTTTTTTAAATCTCAATTTGTTGGCTAATTGCCCATGTCATATCTTTAAAATAAATCAATTATTAAAATAATATCATAAAAACTTCATAAAATTTTTGTTTTTAAACAGATTTCTTAATTACTTACCTTTTTTTATATCCTACATTCAAAATCCTTTTTACAAACAAACTTTTCCTCTTTCACCTATATTTATCACTTAAAAACAGAACCTACCTTCAACAGGTTAGAACTTTGTTATCACATCATCATATAAAAATAGCTTTTTTATCATTAATTTACATTTTCAATATAATTTAATTAACTTTCAAATTTTTATTATTTTGCTTATAACTTAACATTTTTTTTTAAAATCCATAATTAATATGTTCATATTATATGGGTATTTTTTTAACATACATATACCCCCTCTCTATTTTATTTGTTCACATATTTATTCACCTATACATGCATTTATAAGTATATGATAAAGTTATAACAGAGTCCTGACCTGTTGAAGGTAGGTTCTGTTTATAAGTGATAAATACAGGTGAAAGAGGAGAAGTTTGTTTGTAAAAAGGATTTTTAAATTTAGGATATAAAAAAAGTTATGTAAGTAAGAAATCTGTTTAAAAACAAAAATTTTATGAAGTTTTTATGATATTATTTTAATGATTAATTTATTTTAAAGATGTGACATGGGTAATTAGCTAGCAAATTGAGATTTAAAAAACAATTACATCAATATTGAAGGTACGGCCAAAGAAATCAGTGTGTAGTTAAGGAATAATAAAAAATGTAATCGTTATAAATGTTTTATAGGTCTCCTTGGGAATGGCTTGAGGGCCGAAACGTTGAAGAGCTATTAATGAATAAAGGTTGAGAGTAAAAAGGATCAAAATTGTGTAAATTGATAATATAATAAATAAATATCTGTTACAGCCGGATTAAAATCCCGGTCATTGGAATTAGCAGCACCGCGCCTTATCACTAAACCAGATCGCTCCCTCCTTTAGTTTTTCACATATCTTATATCGGTAATATGAACAGAACTTTATGAGTAAAGCTCAATTTAAGTGCGATACCGTGGATAACAGTCCGGTCAGTAACTCGAAAGAAAAGTAATCTTCCTTCCTAGCTGCTAATTTCAAGGACCGAGATTCAAATCCGGCTGTAACAGATAATTATTCATTATGTTACTGTATCCGTGAGTCAACCCTGTGGGCTTGGTAGCACTCTGGAGTCCAATCATAATGTGGATATCTTTAATTTGAGAAATTCCATCATGAAAAATCACCTTGTATCACCGTTGTTCAAAAATCTCTAATTTTTCACAAAATACTGAATTCCCCTTATTATTACGAAAATAAAGAAAGCAAAACTTTATAAATTTAAAGTATTTTTTATTAATATATTTATAAGAATAAATGTGTGTAGTTAAGAATCAATAAATATGTCTACTGGAGTCACGACATATATGTGATGTGTGAAAGGATAGACTAGAGTTTGTGAAAGGTCATTTGACTATAATATTACTTTAAAAGTGAAGTTGAGAGATATTTTAATGATTACAAAATTCTCCAAAGGTCTGTATAAGCTATTGGAATTCCTAGCGAGGCCCGCTCGATCAGGATTATGTGATCAATCTTTGTGATAAATATTGAAGAAGATATATTTAGGAGGCTGCAATACACCATTAGAAGAGAAATCACTCTTTTCTGTCAGGATTTTCAATATTCGAACCTACGGAGAGCGTCCTCTTATTAGGAGATATAAATCTGCCAGAAGCACCTACAATTACAACTAGGCAATTTACGGATGCCCAAACTACCGCAAGTCTTGCAGCCTGTGCAATGCTGGAAGGACGTCGTCCCACGCGAACATGATGACTCAATGTCAAGGTTACATCACCGCCTACTGCGACAACGTCACGTACGATCGGTACGTCACTGCATCTCAGTGAGTGATAGTACGTCATTGATATAGTATCCGAGACAGCTCATCCTGTTTGTGACGAATCATTATAAATATATTATACACACTTATATAAGCTATGACACAAGGTGATGTTTGACTTTATATGAAGAAAAAGGAGCAGAGCATACGATTACACTAATTTATGCCTTCCTGAAATAGTTCCAAATAGTACAACAGCCCAAGAGCAGAAAAAAGGCAGTTATCTCACCCTAATTTTTGATTACTTTAATGAAAACTATGTACTCAACATTCTTAGCCTAGGTCCTAATTTCTCCATACTCAAATCTTCACAAAAATTATTCTAGAATTACTCATTGACTTAGAATACATTCACAACGACCCCCTATTTCTCATTCTAATGAGAGTAAAGAGTTATCACGCACTACTATTTGCAATACCATCTCTAATTACCTTCGACAACCTCCATCCTTTTCTTCCAAATTTTTTCCCCTTTTCTTTAAAGACCTTTCTTTCACCCGATCCTTCCTTAGTTCGCATGATGACATTATTATCACCAAAGCCGACAAAGGAAACAAGACTGTCATTATGAACCGCTCTGACTATAATGAAAAAATGACACAACTCCTATCCGATCATTCCACATACACCACTACGTCCCGTGACCCTACACCTTCATCAAAAACAAACTTCAACAAACATCTTAAAAATCTCTTAAATTCTAAATTTATTAATTATCCCACATACAGAAACCTCATCTGTTATAATTCAGTTGCCCCCGTTTTTATGGCCTCCCCAAAATTCACAAACCTAATACCCCCCTCCGTCCGATCACTTCTAATAAATTCCCCCACCGTTAAACTTAGTAAATACCGACTGCCCTCATTACAAGATCTTATCTATGACAATACATATGACATTCACAACTCTTTTCATCTCCGCGATCAATTATTAGACCTCACTATTCCAGACCACTACATCCTCACTTCCTTTGACGTTGAAAGTTTATTTACTAATATCCCCATAGATAAAGTTTTATTTTTAGTAGAATCCAACTGGTCCACCATTGAACCACATACTTCCCTAGACCTTCCTTCTTACCTCAAGTCTCTCCAACTTTGTTGCGAATCCGGCTACCTCACATTCCAGGGTCAATTTTTTAAACAAATTTCAGGCTTAGCTATGGGCAATCCTTTAGCCCCCGATCTTTCAAATGTCGTACTTAACGATTTACTAAACTCCGTTACCCCACAGTTCACTAACGACATCACTTTTATTAAAAACTATGTTGACGACCTTCTCTTAATACTGAATCCCAATAAAATCTCCGATATCTTATTTGCCTTCAATTCCTACCATTCTCGCTTACGTTTTACAGTTGAATCAGAAACAAACAATTCGCTACCATTTCTTGACCTCCTCATAATAAAAAACGCCAATAATACTATATCCACCGATTGGTACACAAAACCAACTTACTCAGGAAGACTTTTAAATTATCACTCCCAACATCCTTACCATCAAAAACTAAACACAGCCAAAAATCTTATTCTAGCGAACCCTTTGTGTAGTAGCTCTCTCTAGTTGACTTTTCAAAACACTCATACATCAATCGGTTGCAGGCCTACCTTCTACGCCATAACTTGAGTCTCCTTTCT
>NW_027105053.1:5110-12985 GCF_000696795.3 Halyomorpha halys
TTCAAGCATTAATCTACGGTCAACTATCTACATCTCATTATGAGATTACTTAATATAGGCCAGGAGTGGTGGCAAAAAACTATTCATTTTTCAAAATAAACCGTGAACGGACTTTCTCAACGTATTCTGTAACAAAAAATAATAAAAACAAATTTCATATATTTTAGAAAAAAAAAAAAGTGTATAGATAGTGATTGCCAAACTGTTTCACATTTGGAATGTTAAAAAACGTTGTTTTTCCAAAGAAAATTATAATACCTAATAGAATTTAAAAATAAAACAACAAAAAAATCATTTGCCAACATTTTAACTGGTTTATGATTTTTTTTTCAGCAGGTTGCTGCTTACAGATTTTTCTATAACATAAACTTTGTTCTAGCAATTATCACTGTTGGGAAAGTTCATTCAATATTAATTTAAAGAAATAAATTATCTAACCTGAACTATAACTAGCATTAGAATTCTTGAACAATTTCTATATTTTAGATAGACCCGGTCTGAAGAGATCAGTTAGACGGTGGTTGCATGGACTCCAAAAATCATTCTTTGCATTTTTTATTGTTCAGATACTTTTTTTTTTTTTTAATATAAAACTTATAATTAGTTGTAATAGAATAATTTTATTTTTCACAAATTGGTTTATGTATTTTTTTTAAGTTGTATCAAGTTTAGTTAAAATAAAAATTGTCCAGGTGGTTGTGTTAGATTAGACGGTTCCGATTTCAATTGAAGATGTGAGGTACTAAAAATATATACCAGAAGGCCTTGACAATGCGCGTTCATATAGGTTAGGTAGATGTTTAGGAGATAAAATGACAGGATGGGTCTTACCGGGACCTGCCGTAAATCCTAGAAGGATGGGAACTTCACTCCATAAGGAACTAGCCTATCTGTCGTTAAGGGAGAGGCAAGTCCTATGGAAACTAGATGTAGGTTCTTGCAAGTAGGAAATTTCACTCTGTAGGGAACTAGCCTTCAATAGCGAAGAGAGTTAGTTGTAGATTCAATCCTCACAGAAGGATTAATAAGTTTCAGAAGGAGAGATTCAAAGAAAATAGAGTGAAAAAAGTCCTATATTCATTTCCAAAGTAGCATTATAAAGTACTGATCCACTATGTATATTATTATCCATTGCCTCCTAAGAAGTAGAAATTGCAGAGGGAAAAATACTGTTAATTTTTGCTTAGTTAACTCTCTGGGCTATTAAACGTCATCGGGAGATGCTACGTGGAAGACTTAAGCTTTTAGTGGATCAGAAGACCCTATTATAATTTTTATTGTTTCAAATAATATATTTAAGAATATTACAATTTATAACATGGTTGTCACTTGTGTGAAGTTATATTGTTGTATATACAATAAACAATACTAATATTAATGAACGGTTTTTTCATGATAATAATAGTAGCTCACGTACTAACTGGTAGGCTGCGTCATGTCGGCTCATAGCGGTTAGTGAGGCTCTAAGTTATATAAAAATGTATTCTTAACGTAAGTTTACTAAAAAATAAAATATCAATTTTTTATAAAATTCACTCAAATATTTTCAATATAGCCGTTTAACGGCTGGCCACCTCCTCCCCACTCCTCCACGCTTCCGCTTTATTGTCGCCTTTTGTTTAACCGTTTAACCGCTTTGAACAGGTAGGTGGTCTTGATTTGTTCTTTGCTCATTTAATATCATTATTATTATTTTTATTTATATTTATTGTTACATCGGGACCTGCTCGTGCTATACTGCAGGTGTCCCGAGTGTAATTTTATGTTTGTAAGTTAATGTGTGTGGAAAAGGGGGGCTGAAAATGGTGAGACACTTTATGCTCATAAAACATGCATGTATATTTTCTTTTATTCAATCAGTTAGTTCCCTGGAGGGGCAATAATGATTAATATGAGTTAGTTATAAATTATTTATACTTAATAATATATCAGAATAGTGGGGTGGTCTCACGGACTAATGAAATTTGCTTATCTGTTGTGACGTTTTCGCCGCCGCGGTGACGTCTTCTAGTCGCTTCCCTCGTCTAGGTGCTGTGGTGGGCGAAACGGTGAAGACCGTGTATCTTCGCCTGTGTCTGAAAAGACGTCCTCGTTCCTCCTCAAGGGCTGGCCAGCGTGTCCTGGAGCCTGGCGTGATGGTAGGGGTAGGCCAGGTCCTGGCTTGCATGATGCTTAGGCCGGGGCGGCATCGCAGTAGCAGCGTCTTCGGGGTCTTCCGGTGTTCACGGCAAGGGGGAGCATCAGGAAATGAGACCCCCGACCCCGACTTTATATAAATCCAAAAATTAACCGTGAAAATCGGATTACTTAAATCCGACATTTATTCTTTCAAGTCGTTTATTTAATCTCTAATTTCTTCTTTTTTTTTCCGCATTGTTTTTGTTTTATGTACATCTCCTGTACTTTTTTAACTGTATATTTTACGTATTTAAAAAAAAAATTTATGTTGCCATTGTTACTTATTTTTTATTCTTATCATTGTTTATTCAAGTTTATTTTATACTGATACTATATGTTTTCCTTCCTCTTATTTATATGTAATTTCTTATCACTTTCTTTTTTACATAATATTTATCCTAGCTTAAATTACCTTATTGTATATAATAATAATAATAATAATAATAATGTAATATTCTCAGTTTTCTTTTTTTTTGTATTTTCTTAGCCATGATGAAGCCCTGCAAAATGGGGCGAAACGTCGGACATTAAAATAGTTTTAAACTATTTGTTCTTTTTTTGACAGCAACCCTGACCATCAACTAATATTTAAATCTTTACGGTCAACTATATATACAGTTATATACAAAACATATACAAATATTTTCAAGTTCCAAAATAGTCAAAAATTAGGTTTTAAGGGTTTTATTTTCAAATATTTTCGTAAAGGAGACTCCTTTTCAGACTCTAGCCAGATCCTGATTTTAGATCAAAATAATCTTCTTTTGAATTTTTTCAGATACTACAATGCAGTAACGGGAATCTTAACGATAATTTACTCAATAGCATTTGGTACTGGCATTTTATGTTGTACCTTTTCAGGATATCTTATAGTTTCGGTAAGTATAATATTCATTCTATCATTTAATTAATTTATATACTGCGGTAGTACAGAGAGAGGGAAAAAACACGTCATTAAATAATATTGTCCTGCCCAACTTAATTGAGTTGCCTTATGCACAGCATACATATAACTAGTGAATTACAATTAATTATAACCCTATTAATATAAATAGTCACATCATAATTATTTTTATATTGTCACAATAAAAATGTCTGCATTATATACTAAAGCTATACATAATTATTTTTTTCCATTTTTATTATATATTATTTCTTCCCTTACACATTTTAATTTTTTTTTGTTCTTTAAATTTGTTTATTTTTTCAATTATAAAAATTTCCTCTCTTTTTTTCTATCAGGCATACAATTAAATTGAATTCAAAAAGTATATAAATTATATAAACATTTCAATTATAGTAAAAAATATAAAGCCCAACATGGTCGTCCCCATTTAAAATCCATTAATATTTTTAAAAAACACTCTAACACATGCATTAAAAGATTAAAATAACAAAATAAGTATATTGAGCTTAAAAATAATAAATATAAAATTGTATAAGTAAATAAATATATAAAATAATGTAGAAACTATTTTTTTTTTCATACCCTCCAAATTGAAAAATAAATAATTAATAGGTACAAAAGATGCTAGTTGAAGTTTCCTTCCTTTTTCTACCCATGGGTACAGACAGTAGTATCAAACTAAATTATTTTATTCCGTGTTTGAAATATTAGAGTCAGGTGGAGTATTTGGTAACGAAACATGTATGTTTCTCCTTCTCATTACCCTTGCAAACACGAAAGCCGTATTACCTTCTTTTGTGCATGAACTTGTAAATACACCCCTCATTAAACGACCATCTGTCGAAAAGAATGTAGAACTTTCGGTTTGTTATGTGAACCTTCAAATAGCTTTCGACAGGATGAGAAAGGAAGACATAGGGTAGGCACTGTCAGACAGAGGAATTGATCGAGGGATGAGCTTGGTAGTGATGAGTCTTTATAATAAAACCAGGAATGTTGTTAGAACAAGGAACCACATGTCACTGGAATTCGAGACAAAATCAGGGAACAACATAAATGTTCTGCAAGAGGAAATGGCCATGATAAACATGAAAATAAACCGGGAAAGGACCAAATATATGAAGATAGGAAAGAAGCCCCGGAGAATAATGAGGGTGATCAGAACGAACGGAGAAAGACTAGCGCAGGACCAGAATTTCAAATATCTAGGTGCTCATCTCAACGAAAGCGGCTACATTGATGATGAAGTTTCTCAAAGAATCAATGCAGCTGGAAGAATATTTAGTTTGCTTAGAAGGGGTTTCCTGGGTAAACGGAAAGTGACGAGAAAAACTAAAATAATGATCTACAAATCGACGTTTCTCCCTATTCTTTCCTACTCCTCCGAATCGTGCACCCTCACATCGAAACACAAGAGCCAGATCCAATCCATGGAGATGCGGTACCTTCGTATGGTGGAAGGAAGAACACGACGAGATACGGAACAGTAACATTCGGACTAATATGGATTCAAACCGGCTGAGAGCATCCTAGCACAAGCTAAGATGGTTCGGACACCTCCTTCGGATGAACCAGGAAAGAACTGGCAGAAAGACATATGAGACTCGAGTGGAGGAAAGAATGTCAAGAGGAAGACCACGCACTTCCTGGGAGGAGAGGGTTGGGGAGGCGTTCAGGAGGCGGAATATGGACTGGAGTAGGAGAAGGGAGATGGTCCAAGAACGAGACATCTGGTCCAGACTCTGCAAATTGTAACCCACACTGCGCAAGCGGTAAAGGGGATAAAATGATTATGATGATGATGATTTAACAATCATATTAGTAAAAAGTAAAACTTGCCTATTTAAATTTTCGCGTTCTCAATTACTCCACAAACCCCCAACTGTAGGGGGTAAATAGGGACGGCTACTTTCTCTTCTGGATCCATTAAATGAATACAGTATCGTCTCTTACAGGATGATCATCGTACACCGATTTAAAATCAGCAAATAACTATTGACAACAAAATGATACTTCGCTTGTTTCCAAGCCTTATGGAGGTGTTAAGGTTTTTTTATTGAAATCTCGCTGTCCATGATTCGCGAATGCTTGATATCAATCTTCACTTTGTTCCTCATCGATAAAGCTTGTATTTACTCCAGTTGTTTCGATGTACTCCTGACTCTAGCTCTTTTAGTTCTACTTTATCATAAGGGTAACCCATTTTCGCCCTTGCTATCAAGTATTCTAGTAGAGCATTTTTAACATTCACTTGATAGATTAGGTTGTCCTGCCCACTACTTACTGATATCAGTTTTTCTCCCGTTGATTTGGTTGAAGAGTACTATATTAGAGGACGCGTAGGCTAGAGAAGCGGCAAGGTACGTCATGTTACCATTAAGAATATCGTGGATGGCATAGGTTACTTCATCAATTGTGTAAGAAGGTGTAGCCCGCTTCCTAACGTACGTTCGTGGCCTCTTGTTGGTCACTGCAATAGTCAATTAATCAGAAGACGTCATTATTTTGTAACAGTTATTTTTATTGTTGATATCAGGAAAAAAAGTTTGAAATTCTGTTCCCAATTACCCATTAAGTAAAAATTCCAGCGATAATTGGGAATGGTCATACCTAGTTCGTAAAAGAATAGTTTAATTTACTCAATTACCAACAATTATTGGCAAAGAATGATTCTCACCCGCGAATCTTGCAGTTACCAGAAGCTGTTATCAGCAGACACTCCACTTCCATTTTCATAAATTATTCACTATGTTAACTGATCACATCACAGATCTGCCAGCTGAAAACCAGAAAAGGTGGGAACACGTTTTATCACTTCATATTAAAACTGGTTTTCAAATGCCGTTTCATTTTGGTTTCCCAAACTAATACTTGAGCGACAACGATTATTGTTCCCAATTACCCCACCTGACCCTTCATATTTCAGGCGCTTTTTAAATATTTTGCTCAATTAAACTATCTTAAAAGTCTCTCTTTCCCGTTTTAAACTAATATTTCAAAAGTGATATAGGGCCGTCGCTCTCCGGGAGTTTAGCGGGTGGGGGGTCCGGCGGGGAAGGATTGCCTTTTTTTTAGTGTAACGATCTCCTCTTGAGAAATGTAACTTTAAGATAGTCAAATTGAGCAATATTTTAAAAGCGCTTGAAATTGAAAAACGGTATGATGACAACCGTAGGCTGTGGTTACTTTTTGACAACTCTATTAGCTTTGGGATAGCCTATAGAGGAACTACAGTAAAGAAAGAATCCCCTGTCCACGGTAATATCTTTTGAGAACGTTCATTTCAAAATAAACCAAAACTTTTTTTTCCCCACTATTCAAAGCAATTTTTTCAATTGCTATGGATTAAAACATGTACTAATATCCTATCACACTTGAGATCACAGGGGCAAAATTCGCATGAATTCGAATCACTTTATTTTTTTTATATTGATTATAAATCAGTTTACAATTGCTAGCAATATCGTCTTCTCCGAAAGTATCAAACATAGTTATTCATTCAGCTATCGTTCACAGATTCGAATCGAATATCGTGGATTATGGCTGCTCAGTGTCAGTAAAAAGTTTGGAACACTTATTAACCCCAAAATTAATCGATAAATATAGTTTTTGTTTTGAAAATTATTAACTATTTAAACATGAAATTATGTATTATTTTTGGTATGAGAAGATAGTGGAGTGAAGTTCGCAATTGAAACCTAATTTCTGTGTAAGACCAAGTCCGGTTGATCTTTAATAGTATTCATGATCTTTGGATTAATATGTCGAAGTATGTTAAATGGAGAAATATATCCTTCTTTTAGCATGTTAAAACGATATAACATTTAATATGAGATTAATTTTTATTAATATATTCTTGTTTGAGAGTGGTTTAGTTTATTTAAAAACAAATTTGATCCTTTTTTCTCAACTTTATTCTTTTTAAAACCTTCCAACGTTTCGACCACTCAGGTCATTTTCAAGGATACCTTTACTTTGTTGTCATTTTCTCTTTTAAAATTCCTAATTGCCTTTGTCCCATCTATAACTTCTTCTATATAACTCTTTCTTAAATTTAAATCTTGTATCAACTACTTCTCTTCTTTCTTTCACTTACATTTGCAAACTTTTTTTTTTTTGAGGGTCTGTTGTATGGAAAATGACGTCACCCATCAGACCAGCTGAGCTTACACACAAATGTTTTGGTCGTATTGATAGGTTAGTTGCTCTTAGTTTGTGTTGTTTTGGTTTTGGGCGTTTTAAACTCTAATAAAGTAATATAAAAATAATAATAAACTAATGGGAAAAAACTAGGGGAGGAAAAAGGAACAAGTGAAGTTGAGGAAAGATGATATGACGAAGCTGTAGGAGATTTTATTATCTCGTAAATATTACAATATTACAAAACAACTTGCCCGAAAAATCCACCTGGAGCTCCTTTGGACTTAACGTATAACGTAGAATTTAAATTAGGATTCTCACAATCTTATACTTATAACATTTAGCATTTTAAAACCTTTTACATTTAACACATCATGAATACCCCTAATATAAAATTCAATTTTATTTATTTAGTTTAATATGTTGACCTCTCTATTTGTGTGTTTTAACGTATTTATTCATTAAATTATTTTATTTTATTAGTACTATTGTTTTTTTTGTTTGTTTTTTTAAAACTTATTTATCCATTCAAGTGTTTCCTGTAACCGGTTTTTTTTATTATTTTTCCCTTTTAATCTATGTGTTAGTCTTATTCTCGTAAAATGTATCTATTTGTTTGTTTTTGGTAAACTGATCTACTGCTGTGACTA
>NW_027105053.1:15515-16125 GCF_000696795.3 Halyomorpha halys
GGGTAGTTTCTCTACACGCCTGTAACACTCCAATTTAACTTAGATCAGATTTACTAAATGTATTATAATGAACAGTTGTAAATAGCAATAAATAATTATTAAAAAAAACCTATATGTGGAATATATAATTAGTTGGAGAATTTGGATTGTGCGAAATTTCAAATTAGAGATTCGGAAATATACGATTTCAGATCTCTCTCTAAGTCAAAGTCTCACCAAATGGCCTTGTAGTGAACTCCTTAGCTCAAAAATGGAAAGTTGTACAAAACTGAAATTAAATTTTTAAGGTGGGTATGTATCTGGATAATGATAATGACAAATTCACAGGAAGGAGGTCAAAGTCAACAACCAAGAAATCAGTTTTGTCGAGCAATATGTTTAATATTAATATATAAAGACAGTCCATCTCATCTAAAGAAAGAAAAGATGAAGTAAACTGAGGGATAAACATAGGATTGAAAAAATACTGGAGCACGAAACACATTTTCAAAAGTCAACTACCTCAGGGCCCTGTTTCATAATGAATGCTAATAGTATTAGTTCATAGTACAAGTGTAGAAACTAGTGTGGTAATAATATATATATATTTTTTAAAAATAATAATACTTTT
>NW_027105053.1:16175-16839 GCF_000696795.3 Halyomorpha halys
TGTGTAATTTATATATGTCCGATTACGGATTGATAAGTATGCTGTGTGAGATAGCAACCTAATGTATTTAGGCAGCATAGATAAATAAAGTATTTATCTCTCTCTCTCTCTCTAATTTATTAATTTTATTGTAATATAATAGTGAAAATTCAAATTCATTTTGAAGATATGAAGTAATGTTTTCAAAAATGTCCAACATTCTTCAATTTTTTTTTTAAATTTTTAATTTTTAATTTATTAATTTCACGGACCCCTCCGGATACCTATTAAAATTTTATGAGTACTGTTGTAACTTGACCGATATACACCTTCTAGAAGATATTATTAACCTACCTCGTCGCAGTTGTGACACAATACATTAAATATTTTTACTTGAATAAATAATAAATTTTCATACTCTTACATCTTATTACAGGATAATAATGACCTCAAAGTAAAATTTACTGGACTGTGCTGTGTTATACTCCTCCACCTCTTCGTAATATGCTGGGTCGCAGAAGCAACTACGAATGAAGTATGTTTCTTTCTTAATGAATTTATTAAATTAAATTTTACTTTAATTTACCTATATGTGGACAAGCGATTAACCTGGAATCCTCACACCAGACTGAAAAGACAGGAAACTGCACGTCGATTTCGACTATTACAGCACTTACTAGACAAA
>NW_027105053.1:18049-49926 GCF_000696795.3 Halyomorpha halys
TGAATAAAAATAAATAAATAAAAAAAAAACTCTCTTAAAATATATACAAACAAAAGAATAAACAAAATGAACATAATCAAACTATCTTTATGAAAAATAAATAAATAAAATAACATAATGATAAAATAATATAGTCTCTAGTCACATTTACACTAGTAATAATATTAATACTTTTTTTTTTTCATGATAGGGATGACTATTTTTGACATTACAGGAATTAAAAAATACTAAAGTGCAAGTTACTATTGCACAAGTCAGTGTAATTGAATTAAGATAAATCTACAAGACTAGTAGTATTAGTTTGTACTTTATTATGAAACAGGGCTCAGGATTAAAGGCAAGGGTATTGGAAGTGTATGTATACCCGGTAGTTTTATAATGTATTCAGGCATAGTCGGCAACAGAAAACATTGGCGGGAACACAACTGCAATTTTGTTGAAGTATGATAGGTATCAAAAGACAAAAATTAGACATTTTGGACCATAATTCGTAATTTTACCATACTAGGAAAGGGTTTAAATAATCTTCTAAACTACATTTAATTTGGTTAATATGAAAAAACAAACCGTTCACATTGTTAGTAATAAAAATAATAGATGAAAACAAAATAGTAAAGAATTTTATGAATAATTGGAGAAGTTTGTTGTGGCCGAGAATCAGAAACCCCAGTTCCTCCTGAGAATCCACCCCAGCTCATATATTAGGAAAGTGACCTAACAACATGCTCCTTGTCATTCGCCAGTACAAAATTCTAAAAAAGAAAAAACCAAACTGTAGGATAAGAAAAATTATACATCTTTCAAAGAAGTTTATTGCGTGATACAAAGGGCTTTGCAAGTTTTTTTAGATATTCTAGCTCTTAGTGCATTAATAGGAGAGGAGATACCATGACAGGATTCGAAATGAATAATCAGGGTCAGAGTGCTAATAGTACAAGAGCCGAAGAGGAGAAAGAAGGCAGTTATCTCACCCCATTTTTTTATTACTTTAATGAAAACTATGTATAATTACTAGTCAAAATTGATGAGTCTGCCAAGGAGGGAATAAAAAATGGCGGCTGTTTCAAAGCGATAAAAAAAAAATAATTTTTCATTCGGAGCTCTATATCTTAAAAAGTAGGAACAACACAAGAAAACCTAAGAGAACGCCGTTTAAAGAAGATTAAATTAGCTAAAATATGAGCCCTAATAGAGTTATTTACGTTAAATAGTTCTCGAGATATGGCTTTTAAAAAGCAACATTTCATAAAAATGTTGTATGGCACGTACTGAAAGATCAGTAGTTAGTGAATTTATTTTGAGAAATGTATATCTCAATAACCATTCGACGTACAGATATCTATTAGGATTCAAATTAAAGCTAGTTTAATGAGCTAAAAAGTAGTTTATATTCAAATGTGAATATCATAAAAACTACTACCCCAACGAAGATAAGTGTCATGAACTACTTTGTAGTAAGGTAAATTTCCTTTACTTTGAGAGTTGGCAGACATATGTGCGTCTTATGGGGCTAGAGATATTTTTTTTTCGAAATCCAACATTTTATACGAACAACTAGAAATTAACAGTTTGTAAGTTTATTTTGTCAAATATCATAAAAACTACTAATCCTGCAAAGATAAAAGTTCTAAAATATTTTATACTAAATTGAACTAGCTTTAATTTGATCAAACTTCAACATAAATCAAACTTATTGTCCGAACAATTAACCTATTCCTATGAAGGCAAAGGTCATAAACTACTTTATAGTACAATTATTTATCTTTAATTTGAGTGCTAATAGACATTTTCACGTCGAATGGTCATTGAGATAAAGATTTCTCAAAATAGATTCACTAACTACTGATATTTCAGTACATTTTTATGAAATGTTGCTTTTTAAAAGGCTATATCTCGAGAACTATTGGACGTAAATAGCTCTATTAGGGCTAATATTTCAGCAAATTTACTCTTCTTTAAATAATGTTCATTTAGATTTTCGAATATTGGTAGTTTTTAAGATATAGAGCTCCGAATGAAAAATTAATTATTTTTAACGTTTTGAAACAGCAACCATTTTTTATCCCCCCTTACTATACTTGGCAGACTCATTATACATAGTTTTCATTAAAGTAATCAAAAATTAGGCTGAGATAACTGCCTTTTTTCTTCTTTTGAGCTCTTGTACTATAAGGAAGCATTCCTTAAGTAACTATCCGGAGGTGCGGATTCCTTTATTCTGGCCTCACAGGGAATCCTGCATCATCATTTCTATTAGACCTTGGCTGTGTATGAGCAGGGAAACAAAATGTATTCGATTAGTCTCAATTACTCCCTCTTATCCTTTTTAATATTGTCTATAGGACTTTCGAGTCCCTTGTCATTCCCTCCTCGAAAAACTCTATAATACGATATTTTGAGCAACAGAAAAACTTAAAAAAAAAAAAAAAAATCGCCTCCTCTTGTTTTTATTATTTATTAATTTTTTTTTTTCGAAAATCACAAAAATAGATCTAACTTTAACACTATTGCACCAGTCTATGTAGGGCTGTAAGTAAAAGTTGAAGGTTTCTCTAAAAATTGTTTAAGGGCACTCATTTTTTACTTGGACAAATTTAACAAAATTGTTAATGTGTATGTATTGAATAGCAAAGTTATGATTAAATATAAATAATTTTAGCTATTATCCCTTGGGAACACAATTTACAGCCTGGAATGGTACCACCTGCCTAAGGAATGCCAATCCACCTTGAGATTGATGCTGATGAAGGCAAGTCAACCTCTTTACTACTACCTAATCTTCGGGCAGAGGGTTGACATCGAAGCTTACATGTCGGTAAGTGTGTAAAATAATTTAAGTTAAATTAAAAAAACCTTAATGTGTAGAAAAATTAGTTCAATGTGCTTTATATATATATTAATTAGTAACAATAATTAGAAAATGTCTAAAATAATTAATAAGCTCAATTTTAATTTCCTCATTCCAATTACAGTTTTAAACATATAAAAAAATGAAGAGAAATAAACATTTTAAAAACCATCGGGATACCAGGATTCTCTAAATAATAAATACTTGGTGGAAAAAAAAAATTAATTTTTATTAAATTAATTATTTTATCTCTTCAAGGGAAGGAGGGGGGAGGGGGAGGCAGCTGCCCCCTCCAGGTACACATGAAGTAGACTGGGTGTTTAATAGTTCCTCATTCTGAACTGCCCTTGAAATGAGATTTTCATAAACCTACAGCACTCATATACAATGAAAGCTCACTTCATGAAGTGTTTTAAGCAACTAACTGTAAATAGCTGTTTTAATTTTTAAAAAACAAACATACGATTGAAAAGTCTACTGGAAAGGACATTAAAAAATAAAATTAAAAATAAATCTTACTTTGGGCTTTAACAACCAGAGATTGGCAAACATTTGCTATAGTTGAAACTAATAGATAAAGTTGCCATGGATACGACCCTTATTCACGAATGAACCATTGATAAATAAATATCATATCCATGACAATTTCAGCTATTAGTTTCAACGATAGTTAATTTTTGCCAAACTCTGCCTATGCCCGACCTACTACTGAGTAAGCCTACTTCTTTTATCTCCTAACTCCACTTGACTTCAGCCACCTTGCTACAATTTTCATCATAATTTAAAAATAGACCTCATGATTAAAAAATCACTAACCCTTCTAATGCAACGTTTCATTTTGACAACCAGCTAAAACTCTGTAAATATATTCAATAGAAGCAGTTTTTTTCCTTTTTAATTTCAATTTATTTTATTTTTTTTATTACAATACATTCACTACATACACTAATACTAATTACCAGCATATTCAAAGACCTGACATTCGGCTGAAAGTGTTGATCTCTATACAGAGCAGTTGTATTCTGAGGAGAATTACATCATTATAAGTATTAAATTATGCATTAACAGAAGTTACACAAAACCTTTATATGGGAAAGAATTAAAATTAAAATTATTTGTTTACTTGTATTGAGTCGTAACTTAAATTGTTTCAGTTGGTGAAGGCATCCTACTATTATATCAATATGATGACAGCCAAATAGGAAAAGGATAAATATCCAGAGAAGAAATAGTATATGGACTACGTTAATAGATTAAACATAGAAAAAAGTTTTATTTTAATTAGTATTATATATAGTAAATGGTTGTAGTTGTTTTAATAAATCTATCTTATTGTACAAGGAGCATGCTTAAAAAATTCTGCTTATCCTAATAACTGAGATTTTATTGACCATCCAGTACTGAATAGATGCATACAATTTTTTGAAAACCCTGTTACATAGGGTTATGACTTCAGAATTTTATAAGACCAACTGATGCCAATTTTCCTATAACAATCACTATGATCAAATAAAAGAAATTTAAAATTAATCTAATACAACACTGAAAAAACAGGAAACCTCCAACTAATTACAAAAGACTCATTTACATGACTATCATAAGCCTTATCTGAACTTGAGGAGTAGAGCTTTGGGGTTCATCTAAACCATCGATTACCTCTCGTATCCAGCCCATATTGTCCGAAATCCTTCATAAAATCCTTAATGTTTCATATGTAACCGATCTAGCCAAACCATATACCAATCCTTCCATGATAAATTTCGCAACCACACAAACCCACTTGTTTCTAACCTGGCTTCTCCTTCTTTGGCTGATAATTCTCCTAGTATAATGTATAAATATTAGTATCTTTTATGAAATAATTTTTTTTTGTGGGCTGTGGAGAGGAAGGCATGAGGGTTAAGAAATAAAAATCTCATATAATGTACAATAGATAATTTTTTTAACATAACAATAGTTCACAATTTACAATTTATAAAAAATATTTATAGTTAGAAAACTATAAATAAAGATCATCAATATACGAAAATCTATGAAATTTATTAAAGATTAGAGTACAAGAAATTGATTATTCTTTACAAACATTATTTTATTATACCCTGACTTTGTTGAGCTTTTTTTCTTTCTTTTAATCCATTATAAATAGAGGAAACTTATAAAACTGTTTTTCCTGTGTGACTTGCGCTGGCTAAAGAAGAATGCGAACCAGCCTTTGAGCTTGACCTTTGCTGAGCCGATGTAACTTCTTCACAGGAAGGCTGCCAATTGAGCAGGTAATCCAAGTCGTTGGATATCCTGTTGAGCACTTCGGTAGGACTGATTCCTGAGAGAGTTTCTTCGGAAAGCCCATGCTCGTCTGGAGCAGGTTGTATCACAGATGAAACTTCTGTTGGGGAGTTGATTTCAAAGCTACTTACACCAACACATGCTTCTGCAACAGATGTTTTACTATGCTTTCTGGGGCTGTCAGGATATACTTCAAGATCTACATTTTGAAATTTAGTTTCACCTAGAAAATATAAAATATTAAAGTAACTTTTCAATAACAATTATAATGATTAAGAAATGACTTATCACTACTTTACATTCAACATGGTCATTAAAGGTGACTAATTTTGGTTTAGCAGTCATTTCTTCATTTAATTCTTTCAAAGTAATTTCTACCTCATTGACTTTCTGAGGAGGGTCTTCGTTTTCTACTTCTGCTTCTTGTTTCGCAAAAACTGGAAAATAAATATTGATATGTACCAGGCACAGATAAAATATCCTATACCTAGACTTTTATTAAATGTGCTATTTATATTAGAGAATAGGTGACATAGGATTAATAACTTGATAAACTATTATATTTTACAGACTAAGTAAAATCAGACAAACTAGAAAATGTTGGATATAAATAAGTAATGCTCTTACAAATTACATAAGGAAGGTATAGTAACAGAGACAAATTTTCAGAATCCAGTTCTCAACCCATCATTACTATTCAAGTGGAAGAAGTAACACCTTGTGTTCCTGTCGAAAGGAAAGAGCCATAGGACGATTCAGTATCTTTCTGGAAAATTTGTCTCTTGGACCCTGCAGGTAAAGTACTGGAGATGATTGTGTATGGCATGTGATCAACTCTAGTAATGGAGCCTGAGATAATGAGTATGGTTTGAGAAAGGGAATTGTCGATTTCGACAATTTGGATAGATGGAGAAAAAAATGGTAAAAAGTTCTACATCATCATTGTGTTGGATGTAATGAATGTCTAGCTTGATGGGACTGTATCATGGAAGAATTATGAAGGATAGATGTCCCACAAGAGAGTTTCTTTATCAAAAATCAAAAAACTTGTAGTTAGTTTGTAGACTGGTATTAATTGTAAAAGAAAAGTAAAATAAAACTGTGGAAGAAAAAAAAATGTTATCTATGTATTATATTATATCATGTAAAAAGATGAAACATATATTTGTCCAGTCACGGATTGATCAGTATGCTGTGTAATGTAGCAACCCGATGTATTTGGGCAGCATGAATGAATAAAGTATTTCTTTCTCCCTCTAGAATCTTGAGTGATAATGAAAATGAGATGAAAACATACAAAATCATAAGTGTCTCTCTAGTTCCGTTTTTTTTTCTTTTTCATTCTTCCCTTAGATGGCAAGGTCACGGATTAAAATGAGGAATTCAGAGAATCTCCTGAGGCCCTCCAGGCTTCCATAGAGCTTTCTCTGCACCTTAGTTGAAGAGGGCCACATCAGTCTCCTTTGCTTAGAAAAAAGCTTTTATGTTTCAAGAATGTGCTTGGCATTTTGCTCACCTTCTCTACACTCTCAGTCTGGAGCCAATATGGAACTTCAGAGAAAAATAGGCTCTGAGACAGTTGTGCTCTGTTCGTAAACAAAAGATGATGACTTGTTATCTTCTGAGTTAGTAGATAGCATCTCCAGTAATATGGATGGCTCCTATTCTATCATATTCTAATGGTGGCTTTGTTATGCATCTGGTTCTGTTTTAGAGTCCTTGTGGAATGTAATGTATAATGCTCAGATTCCCTTTGGAAAAAAAAAAAATACTTTGCTAGCAGAGGTAGGTCTCCAGTTTGCTGATTATAAAATGGAAGTAATACTAATCAGGATTAGGAAAATGAGAAAGACCATAAGTCTTGATGGAGAGATCTTGGTGTGCAAATAGTTGTTAGAGTTCGGTTCAGCAAACATCTGCAGAGGAGCTTGAGTAATATATATTGTAATATGCTCTATTATGAGTAAATCTTTATTTTTTATATATAACATATTTTTAGTATAATATCCTCTTCTTTTATGAGTAAAGAGTTATTTCTTATATATAAATTATTGTAAGTAGCTTTTATGTGATTTATCATTTCAACATGTTTATTTGTAGTATTAAACCTAAAAGCAAGCTAACCAATTTTGTTAAGTAAAATATTAAGTTACAAAATATATCGTTCAAATTCAAGATGGCGGCATGTGAATTGCGAAAAGTTCGTTGAATCGCGGCTATGTTGAGCAGATTCAAATATTTAAAAAACTCTATTCTAACTTCCCACCATAATTGAAAATGTAGTAAATTTAAGAAAAAATTGAAGTCAAGAAATAGTGCTAAAGAATAATATTCAGAAAGTAAATTATTTGCAAAAATCCAAAACTGTTGGGTGACAATCGATGTTTACATGGAACATCGAGACAGGTTTTGGTTTGTGGCATTCATTCGTTGCTTAGGCGCGGGCGGGGAATGATGTTTCCTGGATGAGGAGGTCTTTATCATCTCTTGTCCAGCTCGAGGTTGGACATCTTGAAAAATGAGACATTGGAGAATCACCCACGAAGAAAAAGGATTCTTTGTTTGGATCACCAAACAACACACTTCGGTGGATTGTGAGTAAAAAAACTGTAAGAGGACCAATACTTTGTTTTGTTAGTGTTTGCTTACTAAAAGATTCTGAGCAGTCAGCGTTAGTGAATTAAGAAAATCAACAAAAGAAGATTCTATGAAATTGGTTAGTTTTGTTCTATCTAAATTTAAATGCATTGTAAAAATAGATATTATTTTAATTAAATGTTCTGATTGCCTAGAAACCCGCCCTGAGATTAAGAGTCTATTATATTATAAAATTTAAATAAAATTCTCTGATTTGTTAAGTATTAAAGCTTTTCATTTGAACCCATGCTATCTTCTAGATATGAGAATTAAGTAAAAAAATATCGAATTCCATTTATTTTTATTTTTATAATTTTTGAATATTACAATATACACACTAGTTGCTCGAATTATGCTAAATATCAGTGGGCCCAAGGATGTTTTGAGAAAGCTTTTGGCTAATGTAGCAATTTCCATGCTTTTTTTTACAGCACCGATACATCCATGGATTCGATGAATGGATGGATCCATCGATTCTGGGAAGCCAGACTCAAAGGCTACCTTGTGCTATCATGTATCTACAATGTTATCAGAGTACATTGTTTGGGAATTCTGCACTGTGTCCTATGATGCAGTGTGTTTCGTTGCTAGTATGTCTCCGTTTGACTTCTTGGCTGAAGGATGCAACAGGTTGTTTTGACAAAGATGAGAAGAACCAGATGAACACTAAAAAGCAGTAGCAGAACAAGAGAGAAATTATATTCTTACAAGATGCCAGAGGCGCTGGATTGACCTATCTTCTGGAAGATGGACCAACAACCTATTCCTGACATAGCAACATGAATGCCCGAGAACCATAAAGATTTTAATTATTACTTCACCCAACTGCTCACTGGGCATGGTTACCTCAGGGTCTATTCAGCCTGCTTCAAGCTAGAAGATGAATCATTGTTCTTAACATGCACTTCTCTGAACAGGTGAAACAGTAGAACATGTTTTCTTCTAGTGCCAATGGTTTGCACGAGGAAAGGAAGAGCTGGAGAGATTCTTGAGCAGATGGCAGCTCCTGAAAACATATTTGCTTCAATGATGTCTAAAAAGCAAAGCTGGAATACTGTTGCAGACTGTAAAGAAAAGAGAGGAGATGTACAGGAATGGCTTAATGAGGAGTCCAGTCAATGGTAGAAGTAGGCAACATTCTTGTAAAATAATGCTTGACAGTAGTTCAGTAGGAATGATTCTGTTCATAGCCAAGGAAGTGAAGGCATCACCTTGAGACTGCATTGGTGCTGGTTAGAATACATCCTGGAATTTAATTTCATGGCACCGATCCAATCGATTACCATTCTTTAAAAAAAAATATAAATAAACCTGCACATTACACATTGATAATTCTCTTATTATAAATACAAATACATATTTTCTAAAAATATAGTACATTTTTATGATATATTATATTTAACTTACAGTTAAACAAATTATAGTCAGAATCAGAACTATAATCTTGTTCTTTGGTGGTAACCTTTAATTGATTCACCATCACTTCCATGTTCATATGAGATTCACTGTGAAGTACATAACAGAAAAATGTGAGGAACCCCTGTAAAAATGAAGATAAATAATAAACTTCTTCACCCATAATCAGTGATAGTGTTATCCAAAGATTTTATAGGAAAGGAATGTTGAATTAAGCTCTACAGCAGTATTATCACACTGTGTTCAGTAAAAAGAAAAGTTAAGCCAGATGTGCATTTCACTGTGGCTTTTGTAATTACTTCTAATTCGCCCGTTGTGCTCAATAGAACTATACTTTTAAAAATTCTGTAATTTTCCTGAAAGTATTGATAAATTATTATTGATATCAAGACCACTCACTACTTATCGATGAAGGTTTTCAACTCCTAAATTTTTTTTAAAATATATATTTTGCACCCAAATTTCTAAAAAAATTGCTCTCTTTTTACTAATGACAACTCCCAAAGTAAAGATGATAATATATTTCTTTGGTGATAATAAAAAGTCAAAATTATTAAAGCTTTAACCATAAATTTTCTATTAATATAACTTATAAATTACATGGGCATAGGAATTATAGTATTTGCTATGCTCAATCATATATTTTCTATTGATATAACTTACAAATGGATATGGGGTAGGGAGAATACAGTACCTGCAATGTTTGATGATAATTTTTCAATTGATATAATTTAGAAATAAAGATGGGGTAGAAATATTAAAGTACCTGCAATTTTTAATCATGAATTTTCTATTGATATTAAATATAAATGGAATCTCTTGTTAAAGATATTTTTTGTTTATGTGTTCTTCTGGAGGCATTTTCTGCAATTCTCTGACATGTCCAACAATGGACAAGGGATAGGTGGATTACCGTACCTGCATAATAGTACTTGTTATAATCATTGATAAATTTTTGATTAATATAACTTACAAATAGAGATAGTCACACTATATAACATTTTATAATAATACCTGCAATGTTTAATCATGAATTTTCTATTAATATAACTTAGAAATTCACATGGGGCAGGGGAATTATAGTACTTGCTATGCTTGATCATACATTGATATTCCTTTCTCATTGATAGATTATTCAAAGTAAACCACAATGATTCCTATTCATCCCTCTATTCTCAGTCTGCTGGTGTTCCTCAAGGTAGTATCCTTGGTTCCATCCTCTACACCATCTATACAGCTCACATCCAACCAATCTTAACCCTATCCTCACCACGTATGCCGATGAAACATGTGTACTCGCAGTTAATAATAACTCATTAATTGTACCCCAAACTCTCCAATCCCATATCACAGCCCTCAAAGAATGGTGTTGTAATTGGAAGATAAATTCCAATAAATCCCATCAAATCACCTTTACCCTTTGTCGTAAACCTACTGACTGCCCTATAGTTTCATTTAATAATGTTACTCTTTCCCCTGTTGAACAGATCTACCTTGGATTCCATCTGGACAAATGATTAACCTGGAATCCTCATACAAGACTGAAAAGACAGCAAACTGCACGTAGATTTAGACTATTACAGCATTTACTATACAAACGGTCTAAACTTCCAACTCATTACTAAAGACTGGTCTACGTGTCTGTCTATGTGACCTGTAATAAGGCCAATCTGGACATATGGAGTTGAGCTTTAGAGCTCTACTAATCCTTCGAATTTCTCTTCCAATCCAAAATCCTTCGTAAAATCCTCAATGCTCCTTACTTTGTCACAAATAAAATCATACATAAAGACCTTAATGTTCCATATGTAACCGATCTATCCCTAAACATATACACTACTTCCATTATAAACTCCCTAACCACTCAAACCCCCTAATTTCTTACCTTGCATCCTCTTCTATTCCTGACAATCCTCCGAGGCGCCTGAAAAGAAGATGGCCACAAGACCATATCAAGTATCATTAGACTGCTAATGTAAAGTATCATTAGAGTATTACCAATGGGTATTTTCTCTACACGCCTGTAACACTCCATTTTAACTGAGATCAAATTTACTGAATGCATTATGTAATATACAGTTGTAAATTTCAATAAAGATATTAAAAAAAAAATATTGATATAACTTACAAATGGACATAGGGTAGGGGCATTATAGTACCTGGTATGCTTAATTCTAAATTTTCTATTGATATAATTTACAAATGGATACGGGATATGGAATCACTGAATAAATAGGTTTTAATTTTTCAAGCGTTCCTCTAGAGACATTTTTTCAGTTCTTTGACATATTTATGCAATAATTATCTTAAATCGTGATTTTTGGGACTCACCAACAAACCAGAAAGGAAGCTGAAGGTATAAGAAATAATGATACTTTGAGAGTTGCTATGTATCACGCTGAATATTGCCACTAGTACAATTGCAGTAAAAAGTATTGCTATTCTCTTCATCAGCCCAATCCTAAAAAAAAAATAAAGAATTAAAAAATACATGGAATATTGTTTATAATAACCATGGATATAACAATGTATTGGATTTAGTGTGTAGCGAGTGGAACAAAGAGTTCAATTACATTCCACCAGAGCGCAGCACTTTGAGCCTCACCGAAGCTCTCAAATTTATATTTTATTGTATTTTATAGAAACATATTGTTAATTTTTGTACATACTACTTAGCAATGTCGATAAAAGAATAAATAAAAATCCCAAAATAAAGCACGAAACTACCTCAAGCATATAAGACCAATTCTCGGTCACCGCTGTATGCACTAGGCCTATAATTGAAAGAGGAGGCCCCTCACCTCCTGATATTCTATAGTAGGACCATATAGAATGGACAATTCACAACAATGAGATAAGTATTGTACCGTAAGCTTAAAGTACCACAGGTAGAAAAAGGTAATACTCTACCTGATTTATGTTTTTCCATACGTGAAACAACCTTTAATTTATTGTTTTTATTCCGTTCTATAGGGATAAAAAAAAACAACAAAAAAAAAAAAACCCTAATTGATCAAAGTTAAACACTAATCCACAGCCTCAACTTGAGATAACTTCAGTTTATAGTCGATTCTGAATTATAATTAGATGTTTATTTGTTGTCACCCTTGATATGATATCTCTCCTTTACCTGTTTCCCTTCGTAAGCTCCGGTGGCTAGCTATTCCCCGAGCTAACATACCTCCTTCACCTCTGTCAGAATAGTACCCGCCAGGACGAAGGCACCTTCCTGCATGACTCTAGAGGGTAGCTACCCTTCAGGTCTGCATACCTCCCTCGTGTTTATGGGAATTGTACTCGGTAGGACGAGGTTACAATCCTCTGAGATATAACAGGTGTCACCCGTTAGTCTCATCCAGTCTAGTCATCTTCCTTGTCAACTTCCAAACCTTTATTAACTGAACATGCATTGTCAAGGCCTTCTGGACAAGCAGAATAGTCAAGAAAATAACACACCTTGACAAGGGTAAAATATTTCGGGATTCATGATTTTGAAAGGCATAGAAACGAATTTTTCATCATATATATCAACTTCTGATATAATGCCTGATTGATCATAATACCTCATTTTGATGGTTCATTGAATTAAAAGGGTTGACCTAAAAGACAAACTTTTACTGTGGTGGAAAAGTTTAACAAATTAGATTTATTAGATTTAAATCCTACATTGTCAATATATTTTTAATGAGATGAAGATAGTTGACTGTGGATATCTAAGAGGAGAAGAAAAAACACAAATAAACAAAAGATTATTTATTTGTGCCGTTTTGACCTGATTTTCAGGTCTTCATCGGGGCTATAAAAACAAAAAGAGATAACAACTATCATTCTGTTTGCCAAAACAAATAATTTTTGTGTTTCATTCCCTGTGAGTTCAAAGCAATCCACAGAAAAATAAATTTCTAGAAGTTGGATTCAAAGATTTTGTTTTAGGCATAATATTAGTTAGAAAAAAATAGTTGCTTTTAATAGTCTGACAAATGGTTATCCAAGGTTTAATCTATGATTTGAAAAAGACTATGAAGATAAAGGCATCAATGCTGAGGAGACTGGTTAATTCTATAGTGTACAAAAATGAAGTTGTATGTTGCCCAAATAAAAGCTATTCATTAGTGAATGGTGGCGACAATTAGTTTTACAAAGATCCTATTTCATTTTTATACAATGTATATAGTATGAATGACTATAATGGTGATCGGCTATAATGACTGAATATACCAGGTTTCTTGGAGGTTGTTATAAATATTATCAAGAGTACAGATAAACGAAAACACATGATTAAGCAATAAATATTTTTAGGCCATGTTAAATTAAAAATTAATTACCTGTGATCAATAATATGATCTAATGTAGGCTTTTTTATAGTGCTCAGGTAATGAAAGCGTCTGAGAAGACTAAAATATAACATCAAGAATAGGCCGGTCATCAAAAACACAGAGGTAACAGCTGTGCAGAAAGAAGGCGAACCGACGGGTAGCCACCAAGATCTATTGAATTTGCTTGTTGAGGACTCTGCTGCTCCGCTGATCAAACAAGGCAACAATGCAAATCCTTTCAAAAAACAAATAAATATAATTAATGAGATCAGAACTAAAACAAGGAAAAACAAATATTGTTAGGTTATTATTGGGCTATTCCAAAAATAAAGCCTTAATCATCTTAAATATCAATAAATAAGTAACTGGTCTCAACATGCCATCAATTCAGGCATCATCAATCATCAATCATGAGATTGCACATCTCACATCTGGATTAAAAAACAAATTATATATATATATATATATATTGTAATATCACTTCTAGGCAGTTCAACTCTTATATCTAAGTTATAATGCCTTGAAATTTTGAAGAAATTGACAATATGATTTTTATAATTAATAAAAATCAACATATCATTATAGATATGTTGTCTCAGCCTTCATTCTATAGGATGCATATATAATTTTTTATAATTTATAGAATACATTTATGGTGTATCGAGAATAAAATGTTAATTTTTAATTTGTATGAAGTTTGTTGAGACATTTCCCTTATAGCTTAGGAGATGATATACTGAAAAAAAGGTTATTCATTTACTAGATTTAATGAAGGTTTTTTTTTTTAGATTCCTCCAGTAATATCCTAAAAAAAAAAAATTAATCCAGTTTTTCTTGATACAATTGTTTCTATCTTCTGTCTTCATGAATATCTGATAAATGTCTCAAATTATGGAATGAGAGTAATTTGAAATATATTCTTCCACTTTACTATCATAGTTTTGGTTTCAATAAGTGCCCTATTTTTTTGCTATAATTTCTCCATCCATTACTAAATTAATGAAATAATTCCCTCACAGTCATGATATCATTCATTTGTGGGATATTTATCCATTTATTATTACATAAATATATTTATTGTATTTGTATTTGTTGTTGTTGTTGTATTGTTGTTTTGACTGGATCTTCTTCAAATTTTAAATTATGAAGGAGTTAGATCCAAGTCTAGGTTTTAAGTGTTCCTTATCAGAAGGGGTTTAGTTAAAAAAAAAAAAATTTATATTGAGATAAACTGATACATTAGAATAAATTAAAATAAATAGTGGAGGGGAGGAGGCCGAAAAGATTATAATAATGTTGGTAAGATTAAATAGAATTTAGATATGGGGAAAAATAATCTATTGTGATGAGGGTCATCATTTTGTGTTTGTAGAAGACAAAAATGTTCTTGTGATACTGCTCTCTCATCCCTATATGGGATGGGTCACCTGATGGATGGTGTGCCGCCGCTGCTCAACCTAGAAAGGTGGCCAGTCTCTGGGGTGTGTGCTCTGTCTACCATGCTACTGATGTTTTAGTCTGTCAGGAATTTGCCATATTGGATTCTGATTCTCAGTTTACTCTCTAGGTGGTGCTGAGGTTACATGGATATCATGCCACTACATGGTGTTCCCCCTCTCCCTCCCTAGTTCTTATGACTAAACATTTCAATGATAGACTGATAGAACAACTAAAAGACTGATACTCTTTTGGACTGAACTTCTTCTAAAAATTTTTTTAATTAATTTTATTTAAATAAATACTGATCATGATGAGCTTCTAGGGGTTGTATATTATTCAAAATTAACAAAAGATTATTGCATTATGTTTAGGAAACATCGGAACATTCAATTGTGAAAAAAAAAATTCTATAACCTTTCTTAGAGTATGGTCCATATATTAATGAAATAATTTGACTTACCTAAGTTTAAACCAAAGACAGTGGATTTGACACTTTTCGAGTTAGAAACAAAAACCACTTCTGTATAGATGATGAGAAGCTTTCCCAAATGAGAAGAAAAGGCGAGAAAGAACATTAGCTCCACAAGTATTGTTAAACCCAGAAACATGTCCTGCAATAGAAAACTATATTTGATGCTCTAATTGGTAAAAATTTAAAAACATTTTTAGTCTATTATGATCCATTATTAAAATAAAACATATTCATTTAATAATAAATATCTTATTGCAACAACAACAATTGTCCAAATTCCCAGTTCAGAAAAATGTATCTTGTATAATAAAATGTATGTTTTTAGAAACAAGGATGGATATATGTTGTTATATATTAAAAATATAGTTACAGGATTTTCTGGGAACATTGTTTTTTCATATGAAAGTTTAATCTTTAACAAAAAAATTTATAAAAAAACTAGAAACCTTTAAAAATAGAAATTGGTTTTCGTTGCTCAAAGCCAGAGTACAAACAAAGAAATCAAAATAGTTATTTAAGATTTTACCTCAGATGGTGTAACTCTTGCAAAATGGACAAAGATTGCCATTAAAATGCAAACAGAAAAACAGAACTGTATCTTAAGCAGTTGAATAAAAGCTCTACGGCATCCAAGCAGCAGAAGTGTGAGACAAGACTGAAACAGGCAGCAACCACAGCCTAATGCCACTATTGGAGATGATCCATCTTTCATTGTCTCTCTCAATCCCTGTAAAGCCAAGGTTTTGTAGTTTTCTATATAAATTTTAAAAAGTAAATAAAAAATATATATATTATTTTTATTTGTTTTATTGAAAGATAAGATGCTCCAGATTAGGGTTAAAAAGGAGACAAAATAGTAAAAAATAAGTTTATTGATAGCCATGTTTTTGACCCTGATTTCAGACCTTCATAAAAGCTAAATAAAGAAGATACCATATGATGTTGAACATATAAGAAATAATAATATTAAATTTTGTAAACTTTTACTCCTAATATATTTCTATATTTTTCTTGATCTTTTTATTTCTGATTAAAATCTGTAATGTTGGTCAAAATGTATGCTGTCGAGGGTGTGTTAGTGGATGGAGTGCAACCAAGTCTGGAGGCAGCTTACTGTATTAAACTGCACTGTAGGCCTCGACATTGCATGTTCAGGAAGAAGCAATGATCATAGGAAGGGAGAGAGTGAGGAGGAATCAATATGGGATATTCGTAATGTTGAGGGACAAATCTCAAACTCTAGCAGGATAACAGAAGAAGTATAGACATCATAGAAATCAAAACCACGAATGGAGGGATGAAACTTCAATCTTTGTGGTGAAAGAGAATTCAGATGAGGAGATGAAGCCCCAGTCTGAATAGGTTGTAGGACCAAAGAAGAGCAGATGAACGACCAGATGGGGGATCTTTGGTAAGCGTCGAATAGGAGAGAAGAATAAGATTAGGAACAGGATAGATAAAGAAACCAATTGTTCTAAAATAAGTAAATGTGTATGAACTGATCTACTTCTGTGATCATAGGATCGAAAGGACCGACTTTTCTTATTTTATTTTATTTTTTTCTTATCCCCTTTTTATTTTATTTATTAACAAATACCAATATATAATATAAAAATATTTATATATACAATTTTTTTTTTTACCCGACAGTATTATAAGGGATTAGGAAAAGGTTCACTATGTCTTTGGCACCTAGCACTTTATTTGCTACAGAGAGGGGAGGGACTTCTCTGCTGTAAAGGACCAACGTTTCTTTACTTTTTTTTTGTTTATGATCCCTTTAAAACAGAAATAGACACAGATGAGTAAATGCATTATGTGGAGGAGAAACATAATTTAAATTGAGTACTACCATTTTCTAACATGGGTACTAGAAGGTCTTTTTATTGAGATTTTTTTTTTTTCCTAGCCCTAATAGAAATTATATTATTAATTTACAATTATATATAGATTAAGACATTTGTTCTTTTACTGGAGCAGTTCACAATTCTAAGGACAGGTTGAGATAGTATAATTTTTTGAATTTATACGATTGCTTAATAGATGAGGTGCTGGGGTGCGCTTCCTTGTATTGAGATGCTCGGTATATTGAAACTCTAATATCTGGAAGTAGGGCACCTCTGCGAGATGATTGGGACTGACTTGTCTTTAAGTCTGGAAAGATGAACTATTCATAACTGAAAATGGTGCTGGGAGTGGGGGGGGAGGTTCTTTTTCTTATAGATCAGTTAATTTCTGTCTAGTCACTTTATTATAAGTAAAAGTAATAATTTAACAAAAATTACTTTTTTCAATATCACAGGGACTATCAATTAGGTCTATCTAGACGCAACCTAGTTGAAGTTTTCTGAACTATTTGCTCTGCTTCTCAGTGGCTGGCTACTGAGCCACTACAAGACTGTCAATTAATAACTCTTATTGTTTTATGATAATTTTTGAACTATAGTTATTACTAAGTAGTAATACACCACCCTACAATGAACTTCGGAACTCGACATTGACATGAACCATTTTATTTTAAAATTACAGTGGACCAGAGGTTTCATATGCTCATGTCTTGCCCATTCATGAAAATTTTACAATAATAAACCATATTGTGTAAATTTGCAGAGTTTTTAAATTCATTCTTTATTTTTTAAAATTAAAAATGCTAATAAGTTATATTATGTTTGATTTTTAATGTTATCAACTTACAGAAGATGAATGATGAATAATGAGAGCTGCATATAAGCCAGTTCTTTGGCAGAGGCAACGGCTAGAATTTCCTGCCTTCGAGTCCAAACGACAAGTGGTGAAGTCCCATTCCTGTCCTATCACTTCAGCTCTGGCACAAGTTAGTTTCCAGTCTTCTCTGATCTGATCGCTCGCTGGTAGTGTCATTTCTAGTTGTAAACTCACTTCTCCATGAGTAGAAACGCTTACGATATTTGACTTTGATTCATAAATTAATTCAGTACCATCTCTGAAAATTATAACATTGAATTGCAAACATTCCCAAAATTATCATAGAAAACATTATAGTAACTTTTAATACCTAAGCATCTGTGAAGAGAGTCTGGGTAAAAATTTTGATATATTTTGATAGTTGACGACTATTATTCTGTTCAATTTATTACCAGAATGAATCATTACATCTATTCCTATGTTAGCCGTGTACCAACGAGGATAGCTGAAAATAAAAGAAATTTATATATATAAATAATTGACCGTATAATTTTAAATATGAAGACAATTTTTTTCGGTTCACTCCACCAGTTAACACAAATTTTGTTTTATGGGTTCTGGATACCAAATTTTGATTCCTTCTATGCCACTAACTTTGAAACATGCCTCAGGAGCAGTTTAATAACAATTTCTCAATACTGAGAACATGGAAGTTGGTCATTAGATTGAGTTGTGGCCCTCAAATAGCCTCATACGCAGCTATCATACACACATTTCACCTAGTTTTTCATTATTTGATTTATATGTAATAAGGATTGTTTTCTTTTCATTAATATTCATTCAAGTTTAATTTAGTTTTAAGTTTATTATTCCATCATGACCTTAATGTTCCATATGTTGCTGATTTGGCGAGAACCAGATACCAATACTTACATGATAAACTTCTCAACCACCCAAACCCACTTGTTTCTAATCTGGCTTCTCCTTCATTTCCTGATAATCCTTTTAGGTGTCAGAAAAAAAGATGACCTCGAGATCTTCCTGAGATTCTTCTCGAGATAGAAACATTATTTGAGTTATATCAATGGATAGATTCTCCACATGCCATTATAATATAACTCATATAATATTGGCTTGTGTATATTTAATACAGTTGTAAACAAATAAATTTAAAATAAAAAGTTTATTATTTAACAGAAATTATTATTTATTTATATCAGATTATCCTTTATTATATTTTCAGCTGACAATATTTAATTTGTATATTGTTTTGTGTTTTAAGAAATTTTCATTTTGTTCTTTTTAAAGTTTACATGTAATATATCTAAAAGCAGACTCTTTTTATTGGAATTGTTCTCATCCATTATGAGATAGTGAAGGTTTTTTAAAAACTCCTACCCCCATAACAATTAGAAATATTAAGTATCCAGTTTTTTTGCTATAGAGTGTATTATATTTTAATGTATATACACAAAAGAAAATTAAATCGGTATCGCTACAACCCATGGAGGGCAAGGAGTGGAATACTTTGTAAGGAAGTACTGATAGTAGATCAATGGTTGTGCAAGGAGGTGATTTAGTCAAAAACACACTCGACCACCAGATTTTTAACAAATTCAGAGTCCCCAGGTCATGAGCCTGGGTGAACCTCAGAGGGCTCTTGAACCCACAGGATTGACTCATAGCTACAGTGAAAAAGAAAATAATTATCTGCCACAGCTGGATTCGAACCGGGGTCCTTGGAGTTAGTAGCACAGTGCCATAGAGCTACCCACTCCCTTAACGTATATACTAAAGAACTCATTAAATAAAAAATAAATAGCATCTTAGTAATAAATGTTTCAAAACTCTTTTCATAGTTACCTCACTTACTTAGCATGCATAGGTATGTAGTAGCGGTATTCAACTTCATTTTTTAACTTGATTACATCAATGACAAACTCGTTATAAGACAAATGTCCAACAGTTTGGTTCATCTGCTCACTCCACATTAAGGCCCAGGTATCGACAAGAGCTTGAAGTTCACCAACTTTCTGAAAATGTTGTTTGATTAGATATATTTTAATAGATATATCTAATAATTCTTTCTTAAAACTAGAACTGAATTTGTGTATTTATGAGATTAATAAATTACCTCAATGTGTATGAATGTATTTGATTGTGACAGAAGCAGATCAACATTTGCATAGAATACCTTGGTAACATTCAAAACTTCATCAGAATTAAAAGTATGATTGACATAAGAAGCGATTTCTAGGAGTAGTTCTAAAACTGGTTCTCCTTCACCATGGTAAGACAGTGAACGTGAACTAAGCCATGAAAAGAGGTTCGACAATAAAAGCCAAAGAGACAACTTCATATACCCACGGCTAATCATCTGAAACTGATTTTTGAATTGTAAATGCACATATTATATTATATAATAATTAGATATGATAATTAGAAATTATTTAATTTTTTACTTTTATCACCGTCAAATGTATCGAATTATACATCAAGGAAATTGAGATATAAAAAGTAAATTTTGTTCTAAAATACCATCTCCCCTTAAAAAAATTACAGTTCCAGTAACATTTGTCTGGCTTCTAAAATAATTATAAAAAAATAGGTAACTGAAACTAATTACAAATTAACAAAATAAGACAAATAACTATAGTTTAATACTGGAAGATCATAGATTGAGTATGTATAATAATATGGATAAGGAAGATGGCAAAAAAGTAATAGAGACAAAATATGGACGGATAAGAGTGACAAAGAAATTTAAATATCTGGGAGAGATAGTATGCAATAACAGTTTGGAGAAAGAGAGCATAAAGGAGAAAATCATCAAGTTGGAAAGGCTAAGCTTCGCAACAGGCAATTTTTACAATAAAAGAAGAACCTATTGTCTAATGCAGAAATAAGACATTATAACACGGCCATAAAAGCAGTAATTTTAAACAGAATGGATACATGTCGCCCTAGTCTGGAAAAATTACTGAAAATAGAGAGAAGCATCCTGAGGAGAATCTATGGGCCCAAGAAAACACAGGAAGGCTACAGGTTAAGTCCCAACCAGGAAATCTACAGAGAGATAAATGACCTGGAAACCGAAATAAGAATCAGAAGACTGAGATTCTACAGGCTTACATGACGAGAGTGGACCAAAGGAGACTAAACAAGAAACTCTTTGACAGAATCTGTGAATATAAGAGCTTAGGAGGATATATGAAGTAAATGAGAGAGGAAACAAAGAAATTGAAAATAACAGACAAGGACTGCCTGGTTAGAGAACAGTATGGAAAAAAATTTAAATAAATAAATGTTCTTGCAGCAAATAAAGAAAAGCGGAAGGGTACTGCATGGTCGGAAGCAAAGGCACGCAGAAATGATGAGAAGATATTGGGAGAGAAGAAGAGAGAAAGTGAGAAAGAAAAAGTAATGATATCCGCGCGGTCTTGAAAGGCCGTTCCATGAGAAAAAAAAAGGAAAATGGTCCCGACGCTGTCAAGGAAAAAACTCAAATAGTAATAAAACTATTTAATGTGAGCCAAAGTTTCACCCCATGTTGCAGGGCTTCATCAGGGCTAAAAAAGATACAAACACTTAAATGAGGTAACAAAATAGGAAAATAGATAGCAAAAATAAAATTTAACTAAGGTGAGGCTAATTATGGTATAAAATATGTTAAAATGTTTATAAAAATGAACAATGTAAGTTAAAGAAAGTTTACAGTGAAACGTAAAATTAAATAAGAATTTCAAAAAGATTTTTGACAATTAATGAAAATGAAAATAATAACAAAAAAGAAATATCAAAATATAATACACTCTAAAAGATGGAAAAATGGAATAAGAATAAAATCATTTGAAAGTTCCTGTAAAAGTAAGTTATTTTTTCCCTTTATTCTTGATTTTACTCTTATTCCCTTTTCCCATCTTTTAGTATGTACTGTATTTTTATATTTGTTATTATTTCCATTTTTATTAATTGTCTAAAACTTTTTGAAATTCTTATTTAATTACGTTTCACTTTGCATCTTTTATTATTTTCTTTAATTTAAATTATTTATTTTTATAGAAATTTTCACATATTTTAAATCATAATTAGCCACACCTTAGTTAAATTTTATTTTTATTATCTATCTTCTTACTTTGTTACCTCATTTAAGTGTTTGTATCTTTTTTTAGCACTGATGAATCCCTGCAACATGGAGTGAAACGTTGCGTTTTCTTACTATTTGAGTTTTTTCTTTGACCACACTATCTTCCTTTTATAATAAAATAACTATAATTTAAATATAATAAGTATTTAAACTATTACATCTATCATTATCTGCTGTAACCTATCGGAGATGCAGTTTGAAAAATCTGGCTCTTCCCAACGTGTTACTCCAGGTTCGATCGTTAAGCAATGCCTCAATGTATGACCAGTAAACCTGGAACAGAACAAACATTATCTTTATTAAAGAACTATACTAAAATAAACCGATGAAATTGAGACAGACATATATTTACTCATTTTATTTACATTTATTATAAACAACTTTATTATTCTTGGGCTTTTTAATGGGATTAATTTTATATTATTAAATATTAATCAAAAAAATTAAGGAAAACATCTTTCGAACCACATTTAGCTCACATTATTTAATGTAGCTATTTTATGGTATAAACTTGTCATTTTATTCTCTGTATACACTATACACTTCTGTAACATTAGGCTGGATAAGAAATAAAACAGAGTGAAAAGCAGTATAAGTCTCACAGTAAAATAAGTTAGTATAAAGTGAAATATTGTTGGACTGTTCCATCACTGTCCACAGGTAGGCGAAATCTATGGCCACTTCTATTCTTCTTTGCTACAGTACAACTGAACAACTTCCTGTACCCTTTCTATAAGCAGGATATCATTCTTCCTGATGAGCATACCTTTTCTACAGAGTGTTGTACCATTCCATCAAGGTCTATGGAATGAAATCTATAAAATGAAATTTTGTACTAAAGCATTAGGCCAAAACCAAGTGAAATTATTAATACATTTGTGGAAACCCCATCTTGACTCCATTTACATATCTGCCTTCTCCTTAAATCAACTAATTAATGAATTTTAATTTTTTGCTTTTGTTTAATGTATCTTAGAACCTAGGTTCTAACTGCAGCTGTTGTAAAGTAAAACAAATTCAAATTATTGAGAAAAGTAACTTTTTGCTATTACCCAGTTGGACAATTGGCCATTGCTAAACTACCAGAAGCTGCAGGCTTCCAAAATATTCCAGCTTCTTCTATTTCTTGGCAAGATCCTGGTATCAGTATGTCAATTCGCATACTTCTTTCAATAGTTGCGGCCCTTGTCTGAGCATGACATATGTATGTAACACTTTTCTGAAACAAATAAAAATTTTACTGATTTTTCTTTGTAAAAAATGTAGATAAAAGCTCTAGATAGAGATATATTAATACTAAACTATATTAAGAAATATTTTTCAATCAGAATAATCCTTAATCCTTAAAGCAATTATGGTACAGTTCTGTGTCCTTTATTCATCTTGACTTCTTTTCCCATAGATGGTTAATAATAAGGTTTCAAAATAATCTTGCCTTTTTATTTTGAAAAATTTCTTGCTCTAAGTTATACTGTTTCTTAGAAAACTTTTTTGAAAAACATGATTAAAGAACTTTTTTGTTAAATGTTAATTATCAAGTTTTTACGAGAAACTTTACATCAGAGTTTTTAAAGTTAAGTTAACAATTTATTTGTTAGAACTTACATAGTCAAAGTTCTTTTAAGGTATAACAAAAAAATGTTTGAAAGAACTTGATTTAAGTTTTTTTTAAACAAAACTGCTGCCTTTGAAAGTTTCTTCCCCAATGATCCCTCAGTGAAAACTTATATGAGAGAACTTATATTTAAACGTCTCAAAAGGAAATTCTATGAAGATTTATAATGAAGTTTTAGCGATAACTTATAATGACTGTACCAGCCTTTTAGTGGTTTATCTAATATATGATAGTTCCGTGAACCTAGATGGCTGTGGAAATGAGACAAAGGACCTCCTGAAGGGCAAACAAAGGGCACTCTTATCTCAGCGTTGGAAGAAGACGGAAGGTTCTGAAGACAGTTGCAGTTATTTACTTGAAGGTGAAGCACATCATTGTAGAGACTATTACAGTGAGTCCATTTATTATGTTTTATACTTGTGATATGCGAAATAGTGTTAGTTCTCACGCAAGATATAATAGACAGTGAAAAGGGAATCTATTATGAATAATTATAAAGTTAGGTAAGGCAGGTTTTACTTAATTTAGTTTGTTTCCACTGATAAACCAGGGACTGTTCCCAATTATATTGCAATCTTGTATTTATATTTAATATTTTATTTTATTTTTTATGTAAATAAATATTTTTTTAAAAATTTCAGCAATTAGAGTCTTCTGATATCTTCAAGTAAGCCAAAGAGCTGTGAAGAGCAGTCAAAGCCTAATCGTCTGCAACCTAGCAGTCAAATCTTTATTAAGCACAATCTAACAAACAATCTTCTCAATACTCACTCGACTGAACGTATATACCCAAAAGAGTATGGTTACCGTCTTGCAAGGATTTAAGGCCAATAATCATAGAGCTTGTTTCCCTTCACTCAACTGTAGTTGAATATACTACAGAGTGTGGATAACATACTGTTAGGATTTCAGTCCGCCTGTCCAGCTAACCTAACCTTATTGAATGTATGTTGTCCGAGTCTTTCTGATATTAGTGTACCTGACCTCTTAAATTGGTTCCTTGACTGAAGACATACCTCGACAGGACTTTAATCAAAATTGTTTTAATATAAGTTCTTAAGAAACTTTTGTTTTATAGGTTTTTTTTTTCATAAAAGTTTTTGATGATCATTTATTTGTTCCTGTTTAATGGGATAAAACTTTGCTGGTCATCAATGCCATTTTCTTATGCTCATTTATATTTTAAAGATTTTTTTTTTGCTTACAGGATGTCAAATTTGTGATAGTTAATTTTATTATTTTAAAAATTGATATCTTAATTTTACTGTTATATTATCTTCCCTAAGGGTTATTGATATATTATGGCTTAGTCTAAAATTATTAATTAAATAAATATGGGTGATATGATTTAAAATATGTCAAAGAAATAAAAGTTCTTGTTGAACTTTCATGTTAAAGTTTAACCATGAAAGTTTTTGTTAAACAGTTAAAATAAAACATTTTGTAAAAGGTAAATAAGTGTTCAGGTTCCTGTTTAATAAGGGTTAAATTTAGACTAAACAATGATCAAAAACTTGAGAATAGTAATTCAAACTTTTAATGTATTATCACAAAAATATTGATAGAACCTAGCTGAATAATAATAACCAAAAAAAACCTTACTCTAAGATGCTTAAATGCAATATACAAACATAATTATATACCTGAACATTCCGGACGTGTAGAATAGAACCCCATGGCTTAAGATCTTCCCAAACTTCAGATTTAGGATTCAGAGCAAACAAATTTCTGTCTTTGGTCCAAGAGTAGGAAACTCCATGGTTTGTTGAGACACAGGTTAAATCAATATTGTCACCCTAATGGAAATTATTATAAAATGAATGATGTAATTTATCAATCAATAATCTTAAAATATTAATTAAATACTTAATTTACAATTATTATAAATAAAAATTGAAGGGATGAGTTAGTCTCAAAAAATTCAAATGGATAAAACTGAAGTTAAATCTTTCAGTTTTAATTCTATAATAAAGTCTAACAATTTGATGATTACTAAAAATTTCCTAGCAATAACCCAGACAGCTTAACCTGTGAGAGAATGGGAGAACTAAGACTTTCAGCGCTGTCAGAGTGCTCTATGGATTTCAGAGATATATTAATTTCATTGTATATATTTTGATATTCATGTTTCATAAAATTGTATTGTACTTTATAATTTGATTAAATGAAGACAAAAAAAATTATGATCCATTGATGTATGTTTGTTGACTCACTGTTTCCCTTTTTTTTTTTTCCCTATCTCCAAATATCTTTATTAAAAACAAATAAAAATATACATAATAGACTAAGCCTAAATTACATATAAACAAACATTTGTAGAAATCTTGTATTGCCAGATGGCATTTTAAGAGAGGATACATGATCCCCATAGCCCGGGACTCACATAAAATGAGGAGGGACCATTCCAGCTGGTGGGACTGTTTCCCATTTTTTTTTCTTACCTCCTAGAACAAAAGAAATAAACAATTACATATATACTAAAGAACGATAAGAACATATACCGGCTACTTGAGTTGTCTTGTGTTGCCGGAATGGCATTATAAGAATAGTTGCTGGGTCTACTGAAAGCGGTGTCATCAGTGATGGAATATGTTTGCATAGAATGCTCACTAGGAATAGGGAGGGACTATTCCTGTCTGTTTCCCAAGAAGTAATTATCTTTGAGATAACCACCAGGAATGCCAAGGCAAGTGGGAGCACAGCTTGTAAGAAGTTAATTTAAAGTGGATTATTGTTTATTCAAATTATATATTCACAAATACTACAGTATATTACATGTAAATGAAATGAGAACACCAAAATGTATAAAATGAAATCAACAAATTAGCATCAGAAGATATTTCTTAAAACTGGCAGTCTTGAAAGTCTTAGTTCTTTCACTCTCTCATGGACAGCTCTGTCTAGGTAATATAGGTAGTATATATTGCAGACATATGAATTGGTCCATTTGTTTGCTAAAAAAAAATAATGAAACAAAAATCACCAAAAATACATATGGAAAACTCAAATACATAAATATAAAACATAAGGAAATGATATCAATATTAGGTAGTATTTCTTAACCTCACTATTTGTCCCTCTAATATCAATTTTCATGAAAAGTGGACTAAAGTCATTCTTGCTTTGAGCTCCTTTTACTGATAACTTATTATAACAGGAAAACCTGAATAAACCTACATATTGCATAAAATAATATGTCAGAATATCTTAAATTAATAAACAAATTTTAAACTTTACTGTACTATTTCACAAGATTATTCCCTATGCACTTAGAGATCCTTACTTTATTTAATGAGGCAGTCATCGGAGAAATTTGAACATCTGGTGGACTCTGCACTTCAAGAAATACAGACCGACATTCTTTCAGTCCCCAATCTGCCACACGACAGGTATACCTTCCCGTGTCCACTGGTTTTGTGGACTTTATACCAAGAACAGCTCTATATTCGTCTTTTGAGTTTTTAGGAAGTTTTTTTAACCATAATTCACTAAACATACAAATATATATGATTTAATTTTAGTCAATATGTATTTATAGGTGTACATTCCACAAATTAAAAAATATATACAGGTATAAAATCTTATTATTTTTGTTATTTTATTGAAGAGAACTAATACAATTTGCCCCAAAATAAGGGCATTAAGTATTAGTGTTCAAGTACATGTTCATACAATATACACAGAAGCAGAAAAAAGAAAGTACTCACTGAATTAAAAAAAAAAGTTGAATTTAAAATAATAATAATAAAATATATAAATAAAATAAAATACTATTCGATTTGTATAAATAAGAATATGAATCTATACAAAAAATATAATAAAATAAAATAATTTATGTACGAGTCATTAAGAAAATTAATGAATAAAATCTAGAAGAGCTAAATTTTTTAAAGAAAAAGTGAAGTAAGTCTCAACTTCAATAGTTCACCAATCAGTTGGCTTTTTTAAAATATTTTATTAACATCAAAAATTGAATTTATTAATTTATACAATGGTTTAAGTCATATTCGGAAAAATAAATAATATATAATGATTATGAAGCTTTATTTCACTATTACTTTTAATCTAACCATTATTAACATTCAATTGGTTCTCTGAACAAAGTTCTATAATATAATTGAAATTTGGATTAGAGTCCATTAAGTCATATGTAAAGGAATTAATGACTTCTAATTGAAGTTGACTTTTTTCCTTGTTGCTAATTTTTGAGTCTCACTCAATTCCTGATGTTTAATCTTACCTAAATATACTTTATGTATATAGACAGATTCTGTACAGAGTTATAACATAAATCTATTTTTAAAAAAGACAACAGATGTTTTCAAGGGCATAATATAATATTAAAATTTTTATTTACCCTGAACTTTTATTAGGGTCGATGGAATAGCCATCTTTGTACCAGTAGAATTCAATCTGTTCTGATCCTTGAGCAATGCATGATAGAACAACTGGTTCACCTTCAAGAATGTTTTGATTACTGATTTCAATACCCTGAAACATTAAGTAGTCCCAAATCAAATTCGAGTAATTAAATTAAGTTATTTAAAGTTTTGTGCTTAGAGTAATAAAACATATAAGATGTAATGAATCATTACAGTTTCTAATATCAGTGCAAATTTGATAATGTGCCCAATGTATAGTAAGTTGAGAAGATTTTTTTCAAGGAACGGAAATTCTTAATAATTGATGTATTCAAACCATAAATGATAAGAGTGTATAAGTCATATTTTATCCAGAAATATTTCAACTATGGGGTTTCCAATTATAGTTATATCCAATAAGGGAAGAATAAAACATATTCCTATTATAATATTAAAAAAATTTAATAGTTCTTTTAAAATAAGTTTGGCTTTGTCTTTATGTTATCTTAAACATATTGGAACGCCATCCCTCATGCCAAGACGACACCCACACCTAAATGTCACGCCACACTACAATATGAATCATGAAAATCAGCAGCTATAAGTATATATTAGGGAATAAGTAATAATGTAATAATCATACTTTATAGCAATTATTTATCTGAATCGTTTCTATCATTTTAATAACATCATTTACCAATAGATTGTGAATAAACACTTTGTTCCTTGATGTAGTTTATATACTATCATATTACCCAATACTACCCCTTATTATATTATATAATTAATGGTAACGATATTTAATAAAAATAAAGATATTTAATTGGTAACTGGTGAACACAAAATAGGATTTTCGAAAAGAATCCCATTATAATAATAGTTTTGCAGAACTCAATATAAATTAATTAATTAACTTATTTTGGATAATTACCTTCAACGATTATCCTGGCATCCTGAATAAATCCCGAAATAGTACATAGCAATATCTTCTCACCTATATAATATTATATTTCATCTTTCATTGTTATTAATCTGCTACTGTCTAATTTATTTTATTTTCAATTCATTGTTATGTATATTTCAAAATTTGTTAGTTTATTATTTCTTTTAATTTTTATGTTTCTCTGAATGATGATTGTTATCTCTTTTTGTTTTAAAGCTCTGACGAAGACCTGAAATTCAGGTCGAAACGACGGCACGAATCAATAATATTCTGTTTATTTGCAGACCGCAACCTTCTGACCATCTTCTCCTCTTAATTATCTATAGTCAACTATCTACACCTCATTAATTTGTTATAGTTTTAATAATTGAATATTTATAATATTGCATCTGACTGTTATGGATGATTTTAGTTTTTAATTCTAATATTAATGTTGTTTCAAGCATTTTATACTGTTATTCACTGTTAGTCATACATATTATTATTAGTTAGTTATTTTTAATAAGTTTGATTTCACAGTACAAAAGAAAAAAAGATTACCACTAGTAATGATAAAAATCTAAAAGTAAATATTGTATAAACAAATATGTAAATCATATATTAATTTTTTTGTAAGTAGAGTAAGTAGTAACTCTCCCCACTGTATTTATTACGAGATATTAAACTTATAATTAAAAACTTTATTCAAATCAAATTAGATACAAGAAATTTGAACCAGCATTATACTGAAATTTTAAACAAAATTAATTAGTCATTAACATGTTTTTATTTAAGACAAGTAATATACAATTAAATTTGGTAGGTCTTTTAATAATTAAATTACACTAAAACTCTAAATGAATAAACTAAAATAAAATTGGAAATATAATGAGAATATGGCAAACCTGAATTGTAAGGTAAATTAAACAATATATAATTTATTAATATGGAGAGGGTTTCATGCCGTTTTTCAATTTCAGGCGCTTTTTAAATATTTTTACAGATTTTTAAATATTCCTCGATTTAACTATTTTAAAGTTTCCTCTTCCCGCAGCTGAAGAAAAAAAAAACTTTATTATTGACATTAGTACAATTTTATTTTATTTTTTTTTACTCTTTGTCTTCTTCCTAAATTAACTTTGTTTTCCCCCATTAGAAGTCAATTATTTATTTTATTTAATCTATAAATTACATTTTCTTTGTGATTAACTTTTCTTTTTATCTGTTCTTAAGAATTATTATTTAAAACATTTTTTTTTTTATAACATTGTAAATAGTTAGGGGTGTATTTTACACAAGACTATACCCTCCCCCCCATGGGTATAACATCATGTTAATAGGCAGTGTAAAGTGAATTGAATTAGAATAAGTGAAATTTGATAATAATAGGCAATTTAATGCATTATGATAAAATAATTGATTGGTACATACTGTTTTGATAATTTAATTACAATATTGTATGATTAGACTATAATGAGTATGCTGTGTGATTAGCAACCCAATAAACTTGGGCAGCACAACTTAGTATTTTTAATAAAGTTTTTCCTCCTCATTAGAGATTATTGACTAAGATAAAGTTTGACAAAGGCAGAACAGCTTGTAACATTTTAATAAAAATGTTAGCTGTAATATGATAAATAAGGTAGGATAATTGATAATTCAGAATATTTTAAAAAAATAATTTTTAATGATGAGAATGTAATTGAAATTGTGTGAATGACCAAAATGTAGGAGTTATAAGAAAATAAACAGTGTGAGACTATATGGATATTTTTTATTACATATTATTATTCGGTTATTTTTAATAAGTTAGATTTCACAGTAAAAAAAAAAAAAAAAATTATAGCTAGTAATGATTAAAATTCTAAAAGCAAATAATGTAAAAATAAACATGTAAACAATATATTATTTTTTTTTAAATAGAGTAAATAGAACCTTTGCCCAGTGCATTGATTACATGAACTTACAAAATTAATTAAAAACTTTATCAACCGGCATATAATTATACAAAGAGTCAATTATTTGCATGTCAATCAACCAGACAGCTAATTAACTGGATTCATTCATTTTTAAACCAATTAGGATCAGTTTGGTAGATTTTTTTTATTTGAAAAATTAAAAAAGAAAACTCGGCTTTGTTACGCTTATAATTTATACTGAATGAATCTTTTTGCAGTTTATTGAATTTTCATCGTTAATTATAATAGTTTATTAGTTTATCAGCTATAGAATTTTTTGATGTGATAACAAAACTACTTGGATTACAAGAATGTGATATTGAGTATATTACTGGTTTTCTTTGGATACAAACAAGCAAGGTTTCAAATTTTAAGTGACAATGAAATATTATTGAGCTTAACTAAGATGATAAAGAAAACTAAAGAGTTAGATGAAAATTATGAAATACTAAGACCTTCACAAAGAGACGCCATTTTCACAATTGAATCATCATCAAATGGGCTCATAAAAAAAAAAACATAGAATATTAAAAAATATTGGGGTTCCAGAGTGCAGTTATATTTAAAAAATAAATAAATTTGTGCTGCTATTTTTTTGTTTGATTTTGAAAAATCAAATATTTTATATAAAACAAATTTGATCCTTTTTTCTCAACTTTATTTTTTTCAAAACCTTCCGAAACGTTGGAAGGTTCTGAAAAGAATAAAGTTAAGAAAAAAGGATCAAATTTGTTTTAAAATAAACTGAACCACTCTCAAACAAGAATATATTAATAAAAATTAATCAAATATTTT
>NW_027105053.1:50021-60467 GCF_000696795.3 Halyomorpha halys
AAAAATTTTATATTTATGCATTATTATTTAATAAAATATTCGTAAATATACATAGCCCTAAAATGAATATTAAAAATTTACAAAATTATAAAATAAAAATTCTTTTTAGACAGTCAAAAAAGTATTGGCACACTTTAATTTATGTTCATAATATTTTATAGATTTGAACTGGATGCCACTAATATTTCGTCATCATCATTCATTTGTATTTTTAACGATGTTTGTAATCTTCTTAGCATTGACGAAATAGGAGTTTGTGTTAGAAAATAAATCTAATATTGTTATTTTGTTTATCCTCCACCTTGATTATAGGTAACCAATCTATTCTAACCAGAGTGAGAGAGTCGAGTTTCCATTTCTTGAGACTGCCACGAAATGAAAGTCAACCCACCTAGGCCCTAGTAGAATACGGGCCGTTGGAGTCTCGAGGTTGCTAAGGTGATGCCTCAACACACTCGGCTACAACGGTCTCAATAAATCTATGACTATATTAGTTACCTCCATCCTCAGGCCCTGCTCGTGACGGAGCCTCGCTGTTGACTGCAAGATGACCTGGTCGCCCAGCTTCCCTCTTTCTGATAACCTCTGCTGGACCTCACGGACTTTGCTGAGGTCGTGCCTGTAGGCGAAGAAGTGGAAGCTCACCTGACCCTGGTCGCTGCGGGATGCAAGAGGCTTAAGGTCATGCGGTTTCAATGGCTACTACATGACTTAATTTTGATTACCTGATGTTGAGGATTTTGAAATCTTCGAATCGGCTCAGCGAAAGAGGCCTGAAGAACCTCTGGATCTGTAGAAGCATAAAAAAAAAAATCGTAATTAAGTCTTATAATTTAGGTAGATTTTTAATATTATCTAATTGTATTTAGTGAATATGTTAATTGTTTAGAAATCAATAATTAAATCACATCGTTCTGGGGTCATCCCCGCATCTTCAGGTGCTCTAAAATATACATTACATTTCTTTTATTTAGTATTAGATTGAAATAACTAGTAAGCTTTGATATAATATAACATAATATCTTGGCCGGAAAAAATAAAAAATATAATTAAAATAAATACCTTACTATCTTAAATTATTTTTAATAAAAAAAACAAACATGTTTCCTCATTTAGTCCAATATTTATTATCTAATGGAAAACGAATGCTATTTGATAATAGCAGAGCTAGCAATGCTTCGCTATTGCTATATTTGAGAGTGTATATATATTAATTGAACACTATGAAACTTTGATATCAATTAATATCTCGCGTTTATCTGGCAGAAAAATACGAGATTGAACAAGGAGCTTCTTAGAAGGCCTAGGTGTTAGCATCGGGGATATTGCGATCTTAAAAAATATATTTAAAAAAAAAAATTTTGGACAATATTAAAATATTATTTTGATAATATTAAAAAATATTATTGGAGAAGTTTGTCGGGGGGTGCGGTCAGCAAAGAACAACATAAATAAACAAAATCATATTTATTTATTTCATGCCGACGTTTCGACCTGAGTTTCAATTCTTCATCAGGGCTATATAACAAACGAGATAACAACAACATTTAGAGAAACATACAATTGAAAAGGAATAGGACCCAAACAAATTTAGAATTATACAAAATATTGAATTAAATCATAAATGATAAAAAATTGATAATTGATAATTGAATAGTACAAAATTTTAATTGATTGATAATCAAATCAATTAAAATTTTGTACTGTTCAATTATCAGTTATCAATCATTAATCTACGGTCAACTATCTACACCTCATTAAAAAATATTATTTTGGACTCCCAGGAGATCATACATCATCACCTGCATGAATTACCCCTGAGATTATTCATTGTTTTATTTATTTTAGTTGTTGTTTGGGGCTTTTTGGCGTAAAACCCTGAGGTCATCAACGCCCTACGTTTCTCACTTTATAATTCTATTTCAAGATTTGAAATTCTTTAATTGCTAAATAAGTTTGAATAATTAATTAATTTTAGTATGAGGACCTGTCGGTTTGTGTGTTTTGACTTATTTATTTCTTAAATTATATTATCATTTTTATTTATTTATTTTTTAAAATCTTATTCATCCAGTCAAGTATCTCTTTTAACCAACTTTTTATGATATTTTCCTCTAAATCTATTAGTACAAGAGCCGGGAAAAAAAAAATAGGCAGTTATCTCATCTCAATTTTGATTATTTCAATAAAAACTATGTAAAATTACTAGTCAAAATTGATGAGTCTGCCAAGTATAGGTAGGGGGATTAAAAAATGACAGCTGTTTCAAAACCTTAAAAAACCATAAATTTTTCATTCGGAGCCCTATATCTTAAAACTACCAACAACACTAGAAAATCTAAGAGAACATTATTTAAAGAAGAGTAAATTTTCTGAAATAATAACTCTAAAAGAGCTATTTACGTCCAATAGTTCTCGAGATATAGCTATTTAAAAAGCAAAATATGAATAGTTTTAATATAATAATCTTCATTGTGCTTAAATATTAGCACTGTATTGAAACAATTGAGACTAACTGACCAATCAAAATGTATTGAAAGATTTTTTTAGGAGTGGAACAAAGCTTTTGATTTCTTTTGAAAAATTAAAAAAATAGAACTAACTTCAACATGACTCAACCAACCTACACCAAACTTAGCAGTGGTTTAGGGCTCTATAAACTGAACCAAAGGGCGCAAACTGGTTCTAATTAAACAAATCAGAACCTGAGATATAAAATAAAATGTTTGAAAAGTTTTTCTCTATATGAAATTAATAATAATAATTAATTAATAAAGGTTATAAAAATTACTTTTAACGGAATCTTCTTCGAGTCCCTGATGAAGGCCAAAAATTCAGGTCGAAACGTCGCCACAAATAAATAAGTTTCGTTTATTTGTGTATATCTTTCTGACCGCACCCCCGAATATCTTCTCCTCACGTTAATATACAGATAACTATTTACACTTCAGTATAATTACCGTAAAACTATAGCAATTTTAAATCAGTGAATCATAATTTGTTAGGGTAGGTAATGAAATTCTTTTTTAGGTAAACTCAAACAACTTAATTTACACAAAATAAATAGAGAACTCGGTAAAGTTTCGTTTTCTCATTAGTACAATTATATTGACATTGTTGTTTCAGCATGTACAAGAGAAGTTCGGACTTCTTTCCTAGGGAGGAGGAGATTCTCTTAGGATTGGTGAATAAATATATAGCAGAAACATCGAAAATACAAAAAAAAAAAAAAAAAAAAAAGAGTAAAAATAAATAAATCATCTATAACCTTTGAGAGAAAATTGGGAATGTTTATAAAAAAGAAAAAAAAAAAAAAAAAAAAAATGATACTGTTTCATCCAAACAAAAACTAGACTGTTGGGAAGAAATAGAAAAAGAGTTCAACACAAACTAACATGTTCAATTAAGGACGTATGACCTCTTCCCCTACAATATCCTTTAATAATACCCCAATTATTCCTGTCGAACAGATCCGTTACTTAGGACTATATCTCGACAAACGACTGACATGGAATCCTCATACAAGACTAAAAAGACAAGAAAATGCTCGTAGATTCCGACTATTGCAACATTTACTAGACAAACGGTCTAAATTGCCAATCCATTACAAAAGACTGATCTACATGACTATTATAAGGCCTATCTGGACATACGGAGTTGAGCTTTGGGGCTCTACTAAACCATCCAATTCCTCCAGAATCCAATCCTTACAGTCCAAAATCCTTCGTAAAATCCTTAATGCTCCTTACTTTGTCACAAATCAAGTCATCCATCAGGACCTCAATATTCCATATGTTGCCGATTTGGCCAGAACTAGATACCGTTCCTTCCATAATAAACTTCTCAACCACCCAAATCCACTTGTTTCTAACCTGCCTTCTCCTGCATTACCTAATAATCCTCCAAGGCGTCTGAAAAGAAGATGGCCTCGAGATCTTCTCCTCTAGAAATGTTATTGACATGTTTTTATCATGTCACTATGTCACCTACAGCAAATTTACTTGTTGTATATATGTGTATACAGTTGTAAATATCAATAAATAAATTATTAAAAAAAAAAAAGGAATAAGTACAAAAATATTAAGGAGGTTGCAAAAAGAAAAAAATGTTGCCAACAAGCAGTACTCGATTTAGACAGGAGGTCGGCCACCATTGACTGAAGAAACATTTAATCAAACCGAAAATTATTTAATTCAAATTATTAGGAACCAGGTGAACAACTACTTTTGACAGTCGAAATCACTGAAAAAATTCATTATTACTTTTTTATTACTTAAATTATTATTTTAGTACTTTTTTTTTCATTATTGCCTGAGCAACTATTCTTTGAAGTCTTCGTCTACCAATCGTCTATCTTGATCAAATCCATTTTTATTTAATTTGGAAAGAAATGGAATAATACGATACACCCTAGATAGCAGATCCAACAGGAACTTTTTCTAAATATTTTTTTGAAATTTACAACTGTTCATTTATATACGTACATTCAGTAAATTTGATTTTAGTTTATAATGGAGTAATGCAAAATCTGATCTAAGTTAAATTGGGGTGTTACAGGCGTGTAGAGAAACTACCCATTGGTAGCACTCTAATGACGATTTCACAACAGCTTGTCTCTTTGCCATCTTCTTTTCAGACGCCTCGGAGGATTGTCAGGAATGGAAGAGGAAGCAAGGTTAGAAACTAGTAGTTTGGGTGGTTAGGGAGTTTATAATGGAAGGAATGGTAGCTGGTTCGGGATAGATCGGCTACAAATGGAACATTAAGGTCTTTATGTACGATTTTATTTGTGAAAAAGTAAGGAGCATTGAGGATTATACGAAAGAATTTGGATGAAAAGGGTTGGATAGGAGAGGAATTTCGGAGGTTTATTGAAGCCAAAAAGCTTAACTCCGTATGTCCAGATTGGTCTTATTACAGTCATGTAGATCAGTCTCTTGTAATGAGCTGGAAGTTTAGATGGTTTGTGTAGTAAGTTAGTTGTTTGTCCAGTTGCAGCCCAAGGTAGCGGATTTGTTCGACAGGGGTAAGAGCCACATTATTAAAGTATACTGTAGGGCAGTCGGTAGGATTACGACGAAGAGTAAGAGTGATTTGATGCGATTGATTGCTATTTATTTTAATCTTCCAATTACGACACCATTCTTTGAAGGCTGTGATATGGAATTAGAGAGTTTGGGATGAAATTAAAGTGTTATTATTAACTGCGAGCACACATGTGTCATCCAATAGGAACTATGAAAGATTCCTTGTGTGGTTACTTACTTAAACGTAGATTTTCTCTAAATCTCAGTTTAACCGGCCATCGATAAACCTACTAGACCAGCGAAGCGTGATAGCATTGTAAGCTTAGTATCACAGCTGTAGTGAAGGAAGTTCAAGTATATTATCATCATTTGTTCTTTCGTTGTTTTTTTTTCGCAGATCATCAACACCATTTGTTTATCTTTACATTTGTTTTAATTATTTTTTGTCTGTTTTATGTTATATTTGTGACAGTAAATTCTATGATTCTAAAAATTGAAATACTAATTCTATTGTTTTTTCCTCGTCAAATAAATAACCAGAACAACCCTCATGGATACAGGTGCTGTCAGATCTTTCAGATGTGTACATATTAGTGCAAGAGCACAAGAGGAGAAAAAAGTCAGTTATTTCACCCCAAATTTTAGATTATTTTAATGAAAACTATGTATAATTACTAGTTAAAATTGATAAGTTTACCAAGTATAGGTAGGGAGAATGATGGGTGCTTCAAAACGCAAAAAGAAAATAATTTTTCGTTAAGATCTCTATATCATTACAACTACCTACAACAATAGAAAATCTGAGAGAGCATCATTTAAACTAGAGTAAATTTGCTAAAATGTAAGCCCTAATATAGCTATTTACGTTCAATTGTATCAAAAAGATTGTATGGAACGTACTGAACTTTGAGTAGTTAGATAATTTATTTTGAAAAATCTATATCTCAGGAACTATGTGATGTACAGATGTCTATTAGCACTCAAATTAAAGATAATTTAATGAGCTATAAAGTAGTTTATGACATTTATTTTCGTAGGAGTAGTAGTTTTCATGAAATATGCTAAAATAAATTGATTTATTGTTGTTCGGACTGATTTTTATATGCCAAATTTATATTCATATGTGAATATCATAAAAAATACTACCCCTACGAAGTATTTTGAGTGTTGGCACATATGTCTGCCAACACTCAAAATAAAGGGAATTTAACTTGCTATAAAGTAGTTTATGACACTTATCTTCGTAGGGGTAGTAGTTTTAGTAGTAGTCCGAACAATAATAAATCAATTTATTTTAGCATATTTCATGAAAACTACTTCTCCTACGAAAATAAACGTCATAAACTACTTTATAGCTCATTTAATTATCTTTAATTTGAGTGCTAATAGACATATGTACGTCACATAGTTGCGTCTTATGGGTCTGGAGCTAAAAAATCCAACATTTTATACGAAAAACTAGAAATTAACATTTTGTCAGTTTATTTGGTCAAATATCATAAAAACTACTACTCCTACAAAGATAAACATTATTAACAATTTTATCGTAAATTTAACTAGCTTTAATTTGAGTCCTTGCAGACATCAGTACGTCCAATTGTTTCTGAAATGAAACAACTATAAATCAATTTATTTTAGCAAATATCATAAAAACTACTATTCCTACGAAGGTAAAGGTCATAAACTTTATAGTATATTAAACTAGCTGTAATTTGATTGCTAATAGACATCTATACGTCACATAGTCCCTGAGATATAGATTTCACAAAATAAATTAACTAACTACTGATATCTCAGTACATTTTTATGAATTGTTACTTTTTAAAATGCTATATCTATACTCTTCTTTAAATAATGTTCTTTTAGATTTTCTAGTGTTGTTTGCAGTTTTTAAGATATAGTAGAGCTCCGAATGAAAAATTAAGGGTTTGAAACAGCCGCTATTTTTTATTCCCCCTATCTATACTTGGCAGACTCATCAATTTTAGTGATTATACATAGTTTTCATTAAAGTAATCAGAAATTGGGGTAAGATACCCGACTTTTTTCTTTCCTATATCTTGTACTATAAAGCGCTCCTCCCTCTCCCTCCCCCCAGCTTAGATCAGTTCGATCCTTCGATCTGTTAGTTTAGTCTAGTGTAGTAACTAGTTTAGTAAATATTGATCTTACTTTTTATACCAATAAGATTTTTGGGGAAATTAGTGCGGTGATATTATTTATTTGTCCATATTGTCTTTTGAGATATCCAGGGTTAATAAAAAAAAGAAAAAAAAAAGTATTGAGGCATGAGGTGACATAAGGACATTCTTCTAAGACATGGCTAATTTTCAAATTGTTATCATGATACTGGAATTGTTAGTTCTGAGATAAGATAAGAATGATTGAGCCCGTGAGGCCTATTATCAGCGTAGTCATGACGACATCTTCTCTACGAGACATTTACGGCTGGAGGCACCACAGGGCTTACTTTCCTTTTTTTATTATTTGTCCTTGGGCTTTCATTCTATGTAGATTGCCACCTTTCTTTAATTTCCTTTTCCTTTGATCAACTGATGGAGTTGCTTTAACCCGTCCTGGGAGCACTGATGAGTTGCAGCAAGATCGGTTGGTTCGTTCGGGGTTTAGGTAGGAATCGAAACAGGGAATTTTGGGATGCTCCGGATATATAAGCCTTTTAGCAAGCTTACGGAATCTGTAGTTATTATTTATAATATTGTTGTTGGTCAAAGATATAGAGAGGTGAGGCACTGCTTATATTGCATTGCATTCGGCAGTGAAAATATTACATGGTTTGTGGAGTTTAATTTCGTTAGTTATGTCATAGGTAACGGAAGATTAGCGTCGTTTAAGCCGCTATATTTCGCAACGGCAAAAAAAATAAACTCCAAAAACGTGTATAAAGGTTTATTAGATTTAGCGGATCATTTCAAAATATTTTCTGTATTTTTTTTTTTAATAATTTATTTATTGATATTTACAACTGTATACATATATACACATCAAGTCAATTTGCTGTAAGTGATATTATGACATTATAAAAACATGTGGAGAATCTACCCATTGATAGAACTCCAAAAACATTTCTAAAGGAGAAGATCTGGAGGCCATCTTCTTTTCAGACGTTTAGGAGGATTATTAGGTAGTGAAGGAGAAGCCAGGTCAGAAACAAGTTGGTTTGGGTGGTTGGGAAGTTTATTATGGAAGGATTGGTATCTGGTTCTGGCCAAATCGGTAACATTTCTGTAATTTTGAACTTTAAAGAATACAATTTAAAAAAAAAGAGTTTGAACAAAAAAACTATGAATGCCTTTTATTCAATAACGAGTTGAGAAAGAACGCAGATTTTAGACTTTGACGTTAAAAAATTGGGCTTATTAGTCTTTTACAACAAAAAATCCACAAAACAGCAGAGCTTTGTCAAATTTATAGACACCAATCTGTCATGGCATGCAATCTGTCAAATGGAAATATTGACTTTGTCTGGGCAAGGCGATTCTAATTACAAGCTACGACTTGAGAAATATTTTTCAAATAATTTGTAATGATCTGCGGATAAATTATTTTTCAACATCTCACGGACCAAGTTTTGGAACTATTGTTATAAGGCCATATTTACTTAATCAATGGATTCCCCTTTATACCAGGGGTGGCCAAATTTTCAGTATATAATGGCTACTTTTTATGTTGAAAGTGTGTCGTAAGGGTTTGAAAAGCATACTATGTTTATACAGCACGTTTCAATATAAGGTGCATTCCAGCGAGGTATAATATATGCAGATGAGTAATGTTAAAAACTATTTTTTATTTTTAGATCACTTGTTAAGTTTTCGAGATATAGGCTCATGAAGAAAATAAATTTCCATACCCAACTTTTGATAGCTGTATTCCGTAAATGCGGTACTTACAAACTTCGATCCTTCGAAACTTGTTCAAGATAGAATTTTACTAACTTAAAATGCAATTTGATTTTTTATCAAAATTTAATGTATAGATTGATTTGTTGTACCATTTGTTTGTAAATATGAAAAAAATGTTACAAAAACGAACAGTATGGCTGATAATTTGATTTCAATATTTCACATTCGGTTTTTTTTTGGGGCCAGGAAAATTAATCATGAAAGAATAATATAACTTACTTTTATGCTAATCTATCAAGAGCTTAGCTGAGTACACCTTGTACAGAAATATAGATATACGGCTTATCTACGTACTTACGTAAAAACATCCACAATAATTATTTATAATTAAAATATATTGAGCTGGATGGGAATCAGAATTATAGAAATTTATGACCTTTGCAAATTCCCAGGATACATTAAAATATTACTGTTTTGTCTTTTACAATCGCTTCAAAGTTGGTGATACATGGAATTCCATCCCCGTGAGTGAGAGACGATCGACCGAAATTGGCCTCGCGATAGATCAGTCGATCGCAATTGACTTGTTGGTTCACTATGTATAATCGTTGTATTTTCTCATGAAATTATGATTAAAATACTTATTATTATTAAAATACCGAGAGGGAGAGGTTTAAATTCTTACCCCCATAAATTCTACCCCGGCATACTTCCTCATTAACCTTTCTTATCCCTCTGACAGATTATTTAAGGTAAATAACAATAGCGCTTACTCATCCTTCAGTCTGCTGGTGTACCTGAGGGTAGTATCCTTGGTCCTATATTTTGTACAATTTTTACAACTAATATTGCAACCCATCATAACACTATCATCACCAAGTATGCCGATGATACATGTCTATTGGCAGTGAATGATGACCGTTCCATTGTATCCCAAACACTCCAACTCCATATCTCTACTCTTGAAGAATGGTGTCAAACTGGAGGATTAAAATAAAGTCAGATAAATCCCATTAAATCATATTTACCACACAGTATCATTTAATAATACCCCACTTATTCCTGTCGAATAGATCCGTTACCTAAGATTACATCTGGACAAACGACTGATGGAAAAAGTTAACATAATTTCTTGAAATATTCATGTAATTTATTGGATGGTTTTAGCTAATGCTGCGTTTTAAAGGAATATTTTTTAGCATATTAAATATTCAAAAATTCGTTTCTTCAAAATACGATAATTTCGCAATTGGAAGCGAAAGACTGAGATAGTTTATTTGAGGGGGGGGGAAATAAAATAAAGGAATCTTTTGAAGTCACAGAAAACAATCAAAGTCCCTTTAACGGTTTTTCTTTGTTTATTCTCTCTCCCACCGCAAAGGTTCGAGTCTCTTTTGTAGAGAAAACAGAATAGTTTGAATCTATCACTATGTGTTCAGAATAGTAAAATGAAGTCCCTACTTATTTTTTTTTTAAATATTAAAATGTAATCATAGTTTAATATTTATGTTATCTGCGCCACTATATCGTTGAATTCTTAACAAGATATTTTTTAAAAT
>NW_027105053.1:62317-65954 GCF_000696795.3 Halyomorpha halys
TTTTTTTTTACTTTGATCATCCCATAGGCGTTGATGACCAGAGGGTTTTACGCCTTTAAGCAACAATCAACAACAACAACAACAAATATGATTTACTCCGCATGATGGTATATGGACAAAATTTTTAATCCCAAGAAGGAAACCACCGCTCCCAGCATTGTCTTGGACAAATGAGGCCAATCTACCTCCAACCTCATGGAATTACTGTTTCTCCGATCGAAGGGAGGGGGGGTGAGGAGGGGTGCTCTGTCAATTTTCTGTCTTTATTGCCCTTTCTGGACTGTTCTCTTCCTAGACTGTAAATCCTGGAATAACCTTCTACTGTATGGCGTAACACTAAGTAGTAGTTCTTGTTGTAAATTATATCTTTATAAGCTATTCTTAAAATAGAACCGTTTTAATTTACCAAGAAAAAAAAATTCAAATCTCCATTTAATTTAAGGGTTTACGCCTAAGATATGTAAAATACAAAAATTAGATTAAAAAAAAATCCGTTTGTCCACAACTTTTCTAAACTACTGAGGTGGTATTTTTTTTTTTAGATTTGAAATAAAAGTCTGTTACGGTTGTCATGGTGAAATAAACACACTGGCAATATCTGCGTAGACAAGGTGTGTTACGGTTGTCATGGTGAAATAAAAACACGAGCGATATGTTTGAGACGAGTGGGTTTTGGTTTAGTGAAGGCGACAGTTTGATTTTGGAACACGTTACGATTGTTCAATGTGAAGAGGTAATAGTTTAAAGGCCCTCTGTCTTTACTGTTTGAACCGGAATATCACCAGATGAGAAATGTTATCATATATGTTATGTTTTTCAAAATTATGGTGTTTTACTTCAATAGACGGTCATTAACACTAGAAGTGGGGATATAGTGCAGTGCGTAGCAATGAATCTTCAGCACGTCCTGCATAGGAGAGTTGTGGCAGGTGTCATCCTCAATGTTCTGGGGGAAGGTGAGGTTTCCGTGATCGGAAAGGAAATATGAGAACAACCTTGTGTTCTGCCAGGATTACGTGGGGTTCCAACTAAATTTTTTTTTTTTTTTTTTAATATCGCTTTTATATTCTTTTGTACAATAATGTAAATAATAGTTGATAAGGTTAATCATTTAAGTTAAAGTTAAGTCAACCTATAAGTTCTCATTGTTTTATTAATTGATATGAATTCTTTTTCATTCTGTGTACATATTTTTCTTCTTATCATTAAACTTTTGTACATATAGTTCTTCTGTTCTTTCTTATGCTTGTACACTACTTTCAAATTGTTAATTTACCTATGTTTCTTTTTTTTTGGTTATGTTCACTTAAAATGACGATAATTCAACAGATAGGAGGTAACACCCCAAGGTTTTCTGTTATCTACATGTAAAGGTAATCACAAGTGGTCATAATTCGATAATAATTTATATAAGGGTGTATTTCAGTTATATTGTGGCCATATTGTTTCGGAGTTTTCGTTATTTCCAAGAAAGAAATTACGTGGCGCTTAAGGAGCAATTTATTCTTTATTGTTTTGTCTTTTTTTCCCCTTTTACGATTATATTTATTTATTTTTTTATTTTCCTTTAACTCACCCCCTTCTCTGCTGAGCGTGGGCAACTATAAACGATAAACATATAACTAAGGATAAGTCAAAATTTGCGCTTATAAGTCAAAGAATCGTAACATTACCATCAAAATGGCGGCCGGTGAAAGGTTTTGCATGTTTTACATTATATTTCGGAAACTTATGAAGATTAAATGGAAACATAAATTTTATGTCACCATAATTATTTTATAATCTGCTTCTGCCAAATTCCATGGTTATCAATCAATTATTTTGTATTATTCAATTCAACATTTTGTATAATTCCAAATTTGTTAGTATACTATTTCTTTTCAGTTTTATGTTTCTCTGAATGATGGTTGTTATCTCTTTTGTTCTATAGCTCTGATGAAGACCAGAAACTCAGTTCGAAACGCTGACCGCACCCTTCCTCCCCTGATCTTCTTCTCCAATCAGTAATCTATTGTCAACTACATACACCTCATTATAATTATTTTACTGTATTTTAGATTCTCAATTTATTTATAAGAAATATTTATACTCAACCTGATGTACTTCCTCTCCATTCTCTCACCATTTTTGAAATTACCAATTGTCATTTCTCTAACTGCCATTTGAAGAGTCTCTACTTACACCAAGCCTAAGAAATATTTTTCTTTTTCTTTACTTCTTATTACTCCCATTTATATTACTATTTTTGATTATTATTATATTTGTATCTTGTTATATTATCATTTATCATTTTTATTCTTTTTATATTGCAAAATCCTGTTTTCTATACTCTTATCACTCTCATTTCTATCTTTTACCCTCCCCACATTTTTTGTTTTACATTTCATTTTTATATAATCTGTAATAATAATTTACATGTTACCTGTTCAAGACGATGACAGAATTTAAATCGAGGAGACACATTACATTTTTTGGCAGCCTTCAGAACTGTACGAACTGTATTTACGACACTGACACCGACAGGACAGCCACAAACAGACTCAGACTCGACTGAGTAAAAATATATAAATTATTTATTTATAACTAATTTTAATGAATATTTTCCTAAAATCTATTTGTCTAGATATATATTTATCACACCTGGTGATATTTATGTACATAATATACATGTATACTTCCTTATATTGTCCTTATAAATTCTTTTTATATACCTTATAAACATAAAAATTGTTTATTAAATAAATCAAAAGTTGTATCCTTTTTTGTCTCAACACTTTTTATTTCAACAGTCCAACGTTTCGGCCATTTTAGCCAACCTCAAGGACATCTTCAAGTATAAGTTCTTCCTCACATTAAATTTAGAATTTCTTTCGCAGGCTATTCTGCCCAGATCATTAATTATAAGTTAAAAACCTATTTTTTAAAATTTAAAATCATTAATATCTAATTCTTCTTATTTTAAAATTATCCACACAAAATCACTATGTATACACATATACACAGGGTGCAAAAGAAATTCTAAATTTAATGTGAGGAAGAATTTATAATTGAAGATGTCCTTGAGGATGGCTAAAATGGCCGAAACGTTGGACTGTTGAAATAAAAATTGTTAAGACAAAAAAGGATACAAGTTTTGATTTATTTAATAAATAATTACCTTGTCTCAAGAAATTGAAATAATATAATTAAAATAAAAATTGTTTTGAAATGCTTTTATCTTGTTTTTTCATTTAGGCTTGACGATGCCCTTCAAAGTGACCGCCACCCGGTCTTTCATCCAACAAATTAAAATAACACTCGCTCTAAGAAAAGCCAAGTAATTATATATTGGAGGAAGATAGTCTGGGTGGTGGTCAATAAAGGTATCAAATTAGTAACAGAAAACTATTTATTGTTTACCAACGTTTCGCCCCACTTTGCAGGGCTTCGTCAGGACTGATAAGAATGAAGTAAACCTAATCCATCATCCACATCTCAGCAGAACTTAATTCTTATCAGCCGTGACGAAGCCCTGCGAAGTGGAGCGAAACGTTGGTTAACAATAGTTTTTTGTTACTGTTTTGATACCTTTATTGACCTCCACCAGGACTATCTACTTCATACAGTCAACTATCTTCTTCCAATATATATATATATA